>NW_012133829.1:692541-719361 GCF_000403515.1 Pseudozyma hubeiensis SY62
TGCGCTTTTGCTGTATGATTGTTACGCCGCGTCAATGTCGAAACCGGAGCCGAGCTGCGCGGCTTAACCTTTGCGGTCGTCGATTCTTCCCGCTTCATACCTGGCCATCATCACTTCCGCTTCTGCATCGACTATTGCAACTAGGAATCTCGCATCCACGATCTCCTCGCAGCCATCGCATTCAATCTCTCATAACATTCCTCACCATGTCCGAAGGTAAGCCCGTCTGTCGCTGTAATTGTCACCACTGTTTCTCGTTGGGCGTTCCGTACTGACCTTGCTTGTCCTCCCACACACACGTCCGCTTCAGTGGATCGCAACGAGGACAACTCGCCCTATGTCGACAACTTTGACCGCGACGCCATGTCCCAAGACCGCGCCCGCTCGCGCTCGCCTGTCGCTGGCGACGCACCATCATCCGACCGCAGGGACCGCGACCGCTCCGATCGCAACGACCGTCCTCCTCGCAGCTTTAACGATCGTGCCGCGGCATCTCAGCACGCTGCTGTGCAAGCCGCCAGGAAGAGTAACAAGAACTGCAGGGTCTACGTTGGAAACCTTAGCTACGGCGTCAAGTGGAACACGCTCAAGGACTTCATGAGGGAGGGTGGGTAATCAGGTTGTGGTGTCTCGACATGCTATTTTGAATTACCGTGAGGTTCAGGCGGTCATCGATGTCTTGCTAGACGACATTCGGGGCGCCTACGCTATGCGCGTATAGACATTCCAGTGGAGCGAACTGGTCATTAGGTAGTGGACGGTGACGCGGATGGATTGCTGATGGGAAGGTTTTATGCTTTTGATTTTGGTCGGGTTAATTGGGGGCTTTCTACATCCTACAACGTACAAAACGTATTTGCGTTGCCATTCAACCATCGACACGCTACCTCATTCGACCATCGACGAACATCCACCGCATCTACAGCTGGCAATGTCGTCTTTTCCGAGGTGCTCACTCTGCCAAACGGAAGCTCGAAGGGTTGCGGGTAAGTCTCGATGTCCTAACAAGATCACGGATTCAGGTGCAGTAGGGTACTGACCCAACCCATCCTCTGCTTTGCTTTAATTCCGAGAACAGTATCGTCGAGTACAGCACACCCGAGGAGGCGCAAAAAGCCATCAGCGATATGACCAACAAGCAGCTCGAAGGTCGTCAGGTCTTTGTTCGAGAGGTACGTGTTCCGCTCGGCTACGTGTGCCCTGATGGACGATGAGAGCGACAACTGATCCATCTCCCCGAATCTTCGACATAACAGGACCGTGAGGACGAGGTACGATACGGCGGCGCTTCTGGCGCACCTCCTCGTGGTGGTATGCGCGGTGGCTTTGGCGCTCCTGGAGGTCGCGGAGGCTTCGGACCTCCCGGCCGAGGCGGCTTCTTCGGCGGACCTCCTCCTCCCGCCTATGGTGGCTTCGGTGCTGGCGCACCCACTCAGCTGTTCATCACCAATCTGCCATATGATGTCAGCTGGCAAGATCTCAAGGATCTCTTCCGATCGGCAGGCAACGTCACTCGTGCCGACGTCAACATGGGTCCCGACGGACGCTCCAAGGGAACCGGCATCGTTGCATTCGCCAACTCGAACGATGCTTCCAACGCCATCGCCATGTACCACGGCTACGACTTCCGCGGACGCATGCTTGAGGTGAGGCTGGACAAGTTTGCCGGCGCTCCTCCGATGGATGCTTACGGACGAGGCGGATACGGTGCTCCTCCTCGTGGTGGTCGTGGCGGCTTTGCCGGCGCATTCGGTGGTCGAGGCGGCTACGGTGGCCGAGGCGGATACGGTGGCGGCTACGGTGACCCGTACGGCGGCGGCTATGGACACGACCCCTACGCCGGTGGTTACGGAGGCGGATACGGTGGAGGATACGGCGACCGCTACGGAGGTGCGGCAGCATACGGCGGACGACCTGCTGCCCCTGGCGCAGCTCGTGCTGCAGCTGCTCCGGCACCTCCGTCGCAGCAGATCTTTGTCAAGAACTTGCCTTGGTCGACGTCGAACGAGGATCTGGTTGAGCTCTTCCAGACGACTGGCAAAGTGGACGAGGCCGAGATCCTGATGGAGGGCGGCGGTCGAAGCAAGGGCTCCGGAGTCGTACAGTTCGCCACGGTCGAAGATGCCGAGACGGCGATCGCCAAGTTCAACCAGTACGTCTACGGAGGAAGGCCGCTGGACATTGAGTTCAACCGTCGATGGACCAACTTCCGCACGGGCGGTGGAAGCGTCAACGGCGGAAACGACGGAGATGCCACCATCGCTGAAGCTTCTGCGCAAGATCTCGATGGTGGAGAGGCACCCGTGCCCATGCAGGGGTAAATTGCGATTGCCCGATCGACCAGCTAGAGGACTGCGTCTCAAAAAACAGCCTGTTCTGACTCCCAATGATCAGACGAGCTTTCGGATCATCAGAACGCTCGTAACCTCGCGAGCAGTCAATGTAATACTACCTTCCATTTGCCTCTTGCACACCTTGACTGCTCACGATTGCGGCTGAAGAGCGTGAGCTGAGAGCCTTGATGTGCGGTTGAGCTGGAGTGATCGGCAGGATGTCCGATTCTTGTGCTTGATACGGTAAATCGATCGGGAGCAAGCCGAATCAATTTTCATTCATAATTAATCGATCAGACAAGGCTGAAAGCGCGAAACCATGGGATATTGTTCCAACTGCAGAATGACGTGGTTTCGAGATTCTCCCACATCGCTGCGCTCCGCTCGTTCCTCAACGCTCAGAACGGTCTTTGGTTCGTCTGCGAATCGTTCGAATCCATGGCTTGGCTCCGAATTGGGATCTTGCAGGAGTACAAGAGACTTGAAGGAGTGATGTGCCGAGATGAAGACGAATTCAACCGATGAACATGGGCTGTCGCTTCGCAGCAAGGGGCGCTCCAAGGCCACGTTTCCGACTCAAGCGAAAGACGACCCTGAACCATCAAGATCCGAGAAGACTGTTTTGAACGAATGCACCTGCGACCGATCTAGTGCACACCATGCGGTACAGCCGATGCTTTTCGTCGACAGTTTATCGATCGGCCTTGTTGCGACGGCCATTGATGAAGAGAGATGCAGTCGATACCCGCCAACCGAACATGCGCTGTCGGAGAATGTTGAAATCGCAGGCACCATTGCGCACCTCGTGCATCCTTTCGCAAACACACAACCACACACCTCTACATAAAGAGAGGCAAACTGCATCAAAAAAAAAAAAATATTTCAAAGGGAGATTTCCAGGCTGCACGCACGCACCATCTGGCCGATCCAGAGAGCGAGGCAGGTGGACAGCCAAGCAAGACATCACACACGTTGCAGATCGCAGCGTCGATGCAAGGTGGGCCCAAGTCACAGATCGCTAGAATTTCACACACAGATCTTCTCAAAAGCTGTCGAGCCGACCGCTTTGCTGGCTGGCTGGGCATCGTCGACCGTATATCAGTCTGCTCGGCCATTCCGAACTGGCTTTCATCATTCCGACCAACACCATCTCTTTTCCCTTTTCCTCAGTGTCCATCGAAGGAAATCCACATAGAATAGCAATCATGTCGCACCTCAAGTACGCTGACGCTAAGTACGTCTTCCTCACCGATTTCGATGGTACCATCACTCTCCTCGTAAGTACACTCTGTCGCTTGAGCCTCGCCTAGAAAGCACAAAGGACAGCATTGCTGACGATCTCCATCTCTCATCAACCGAAAATGCAACTTCACAGGACTCGAACGACCACATGGTCGACACCGTCGGTATGGGTTACACCGAGCGTCGAAAGATCAACGTCGAGATCGTCGAGGAGCGAGTCAGCTACCGCGAAGGCTTCAAGCAGATGATCGAGTCCGTCCACCGCCCCTTCTCCGAGATGGAGGAGCTCGTTCGTCGCGATGTCACCCTCGACCCCGGTTTCAAGGAGTTCTACGCCTTTGCCAAGGCCAACAACATCCCCGTCATCATCGTCTCCTCCGGTATGACCCCCATCATCCGCTCCATCCTCTCCAACCTCATCGGCGAGAAGGACGCCAACGAGATCGACGTCATCTCCAACGAAGTCAAGTTCACCGACCCCGAGCAAAAGGGCAACACCTGGGAGCTCGTCTACCGTCACCCGGACAACCACTTTGGTCACGACAAATCGCTCTCCATCGCCCCTTACCGAGAGCTCAAGAACCGCCCTACGCTCTTCTTTGCCGGTGACGGTATCTCGGACATGTCGGCCGCACGTCACGCCGACGTGCTCTTCGTCAAGGACAAGCAGGACAACGACCTCGCCACCTACTGCCGTACCAACAACATCCCCCACCACATGTTCAAGGACTGGACCATCCCCAAGAAGATGCTCGAACAGATCATCTCGGGCGAACTCAAGATCGAAGACGTCGCCGGAAAGAGCTCCGACAATGGCGACTTCAAGCCCGCCTCCCAGGCATAATTGTCTCTCTCTCTCTCATCAACCCCTGTAATCATACCAATCTCACCTTCTTGACAATTTCCACACATGATGTAAAACCTCCAGACCGCTCCCACACGACACAACCACAAAACTCCGACCCAACTTCCACACCTTGTTCACCCGCCAAATCAGCATTTCACTCGACCAACGGAGACGCAACCTGCGAAGAAGTAAAAGAAACTGCATTGCTCCAACAACTCATCCAACCGCCGCACCTCTCTACCCCTTGTTCTTATCGTTCTCGGTGATCACCAACGCCGTCAGCACCAACAAGATCGTCGTCGGCGCAGCCAAAAACGTATACGCCGTGAAGATCGTCCTGGAAATCAACCTTTCGAAGCTCGGATTGCCCTGCGCCGACTGACTCGTGATCTGCGCCAACGTCAACGCAGGCGGCGAACCGATGATGAGGCAGGCGCACGCCACAAATACTGGGTCGTCCATCACGTTGCTAGCCGTCGCCATGGCGTACCACGCTACGAACGGTAGCAGGATCAACGGTGTCAGGATCATGCGTGATGAGATCGCCACCGCGATGGTGCGACGTTCCATCGTAGAGTCGGATGCTTGTTTGTTGAGCGCGTTCTGGAAGCGACCGGCTGAGTTGCGGCTGTTGAGGTCGGCATTGCGTGCAGCTTCGTCGTCGCCGGCTACTCGTCGTGAGATCGGTGTGGAGGACGGAGCAGCGGCTTGAGCGTACGACGACGGTTCCTCAGTGTATCGTCCTCCTCCCTCTTCAATGTCAGAACCGCCGCTGGAAGATCCGCTGTTCCAGGGATTCCACGAGCTCAAGCCTTTGCGCTTCGAGTCTTTGGCTTGAACCAGAGTCGACTCGCCAGACGCACTTGCAGACTCGAGCGACGTTCTCCTCCAAGGATCATCGGAATCGCTGCCTGCGGCGTTGCCATTGAAGGATTTGCTGCTCGAGCTGGGAGCGGTGGGTTGTGGACCCGTGGCGGACATCGATCCATCTCCGGCTGGGGCACTGGGCGGTACCGCTTTGGGAATGGAGCCCTGAGCCTGCTGAACCGCAGAGGCATCAGCCACGAAATAGGCGCCGAGCACCACCATGGTGAGTGGGATACTGCAGGCACCTGCCGTCTCGAGCGCACCCACGACGGGCTCCAATGAATCGATGAACTTTTGCAAAGGCGGGATAACAGCGACGACGAGCGAAATGACAGCCGCATACAGCGGAGCAGTCATGAAGCCACCGATGGCGTATAGTGGACGTAGCACGAGATTGTGGAACCACTTGCGCGTCGCCGTAGAGAACCTCTTCCAGCAGGAACGATTCTCACGGCTGTTGCTGGCGCCGGGCAGCGTGATCTGACCTTCCTCTTCGTATGGCTCCAGGGGCTCGTCCTCGACATCCGAGTCGGAGTCATCGCCGCCACGTGCACGGCTGTTGGTCATGCTGGCATCGGGCGAGTTGGGGAAGCTGCGTGCCCAGGCTGGAGGGCCGGATCGCTTGCGTTCTGGTCGGACACGCTCGCCTGTTGGTCTGCGAAGCGTGATCTGCGGGCGAGGGTGTTGAGTGTCGGTGTCGCTGATGGTGGAAGAGGGGCTTGGGTGCCCCTGGGCGTCGATGCTGTCCTCTGGTGAGGTATCCTCTTCGACGCTGCTCAGGAGTTTGGCACCGACACTCCAGCGGAGGAACATGCCGAGGGTGCTGAAGAGGACGAGATAGGTGAGCGCTCGACCGAGCATGCCATCGACAGTGTCCTCGGGCTCTCCCTGCTCATCCCAGTGGAGCTGAGGCACAGTGACCACAAGTGACTGCATGAGCGCAACAGGAAGCGAGTTCGAATTGGGCGAGATGGCGCAAGCGATTGCAAAGTTGCGCTGTGCTGGGGAGAGCTTGGCAGACCATGATAGTACGAGCGCACTTAGCGTCGAGACGACGGTGACAATGACGAAGCCCAGCGGCACGATGAAGAGCTCGGCGAGTCGAGCCGGGTTGAGTGTAAAAGCGACCTTCGAGAAAAGCAGAGCGGGCGTAAAAAAGGAAACGTTGAGCTTGTTGATCTTGGTCTGGGTGCGCTTGTCGATGATGCCTCTGCGTGCGAGGACAAAGCCTACGGAAGAAAGGATGACGACTTCGAGGATGGATGAGGCCGTGACCTTGATGAGGCCGATGATGGGAGCTCCGCTCTGACCATGCTCGAGATACTGGGCGGTAGGAAGGAGGAGTGAGTGCCTCATGTTGACGACGACGACGACGACGACGACGACGATGGAGCAAGCACTGCCACGGTTGGCAGGCTTCGATAGGTGGACTGGTCGAGTCCTTGATCACGGTAGCAGGCAGCCTGGCTGGATGGACAGTGAGGACGAGCGGTTGATCACGATAAGCGGTGAGGGACGAGCAGAGAGTGAGTGATATCTGAAGAAATATTCTCAAAATCGACTCAGCCCCACTCTGACTTTGACTTTCCAACGGCCAAAATCGCGCTGTGCCTTTGTCACAGCATACATTCCTAGTTTGGCGTTACTTGTATCCGCTTTGTTCGGTTCTTACATACTGGACCAGTGAGACCCGACTACTCTCTTCGAAGAGCACCCCTGACCTGCTGGAGGAGGCAAGCGTAGCGTGAGGCGCTCAAGTGGACGCCAAGACAAAGCTAAAATTGGTATCAGCACAAGCTTCCATTCGCCTCGATAAGCACAATGACGACCCAAGCCAGGCTTTTACTGGCGTGGAGGTTCAGCCTCGCACGTCCCTCGTCAAACCTGTGAGGGAGACGAGAAAAAAAAGGAAAGAAGAAAAAAGAAATGCATTGACGGGGACTCGAACCCCGGTCGAGTCGAAATCGGTAAAGACACGTCTTGTTCAGACGATGAGTTTGGCAACGACTCATGATACCCCTACACTATCAATGCTGGTATGTCCAAGCATTGTCATATTACACATATATAGTATCGAGACTTGAGCTTCAGGTTAACCTTTGTCGGCATCGAAAGAGAGCATCTTGTAACTAGAAGGACAGCCGTGAGAATGAGAGAAGTCACTTGTACCGTAACAATATGTGCAGGTCAAACCTGTCAAAACAACGAGATTTGGGATGGAAGAGAAAGCACGGGCCAACTTGGAACATTTGTTTCCCTCCGCAGGTTAGATGGCGTAACATGCTCGCTTCCCGAGCCCGCTTGCTACGATCGAGCAGCATCGAGGTGGCCGGAAATTCTCGCTCGCCTGTCTGGCAAAAGCTGCGACAATTCTTAGAGCCGAAGCATCCGATTGCGCAGCTTTTCGCTGAGAGTGGCACCCGAATTCAGTGCTTCTCCACTCGAATCACGCACTCACAACTTCTCTCTTTCACAAAAAGCAAGACGGAGATACCGTGCTGTGCTGTGCCGTGCCGCAGAGCAGATCCACAGCTGCCACTCCACAACCGCCTTTTTGCACTGTGTGCTATTTCTACACTATACCGCGCTCTTCCTTCTGAAACTCGGCTGAGTGGTGGCTCGTTCGCGGCCCAACCGAGAATATATACAGTCCTCTTTACAGCGCTCAGGGCCATCGTTCCACACCAACACCCCCGCCACACTTTTTCCCCGTACAACACACACACACATCACACCAACTTTTGCCCATCATGTCTGAGCACACCCTCCCCCAGCTTCCTTACGGCTACAATGAGCTCGAGCCCGCCATCTCGGAGGAGATCATGACCATCCACCACACCAAGCACCACCAGCTCTACGTCACCAACCTCAACAACGCCATCAAGGCCTACAACTCGGCCATCTCGAGCAACGACGTTCGCAAGCAGATCGAGCTCCAGAGCGCCATCAAGTTCAACGGCGGTGGTCACATCAACCACTCGCTCTTCTGGAAGAACCTCGCCCCCTCCAGTCAGGGCGGAGGACAGCTCCAGGACGGTCCCTTCAAGCAGGCCGTCGAGCGCGACTTTGGTTCGCTCGACAACCTCAAGTCCACCTTCAACGCTACCATTGCCACCATCCAGGGCTCCGGTTGGGGCTGGCTCGGATTCAACCCCAAGAACTCCAAGCTTGAGGTTGTCACCACCAAGGACCAGGACCCCCTGATCTCGCACCACCCCATCATCGGCGTCGACGCCTGGGAGCACGCCTTCTACCTCCAGTACAAGAATGTCAAGGCTGGTAAGTTTCAGAGATCCCGCTTTCATGAGTTGCACAACCTGGTAATCACTCACACCCACTTGCCGTTCCTTCGATTCTGCAGACTACTTCAAGAACATCTGGTCGGTCATCAACTTCAAGGAGGCCGAGGAGCGCTTCAAGGCTGCTCAGACCGATGCCAAGGCCCGTGTCTAAGTCAAACAACATCTTCGCTTCAAACGTGTCGTCATCCGTACCATCACGACGACGACGTGAATGACAAACAGAAATCAACCAAAATGTCCGCCAATCAATTCTCAGACTGCCGGTGCCGCTTGCACATCTCGTACCTTGCGACATACAAAAAATTCTGGCGAATAGTGATACTGCAGCATGCCGTTGAGCATGCCCGTATACGGTGTAGGTTGAAGCTCGCGACGTTCCTATCAGCAATGGCGCATGCAAAGGCGGGAACACCGGCAAGTGTCAGCGAATTCGGAACAGCATAGATCATGACGGTCAGGAGCGAATCTGGTACTCACCTCGAGCTCGAAGCCCATTTTTGGTAATAGCTGGATCAACTCGTCAAGCGTAAGCTCGATGCTCAGGCTCTCGCCCGACCCGCCTCGAGAGTTGCCCGAGTTTTCAAAGTGCCAGAGCAGCGGACCGGCGTTCATCCAGTGTCCGCCTATGGGCAGCACGTGGTTCAGCGTCTCGAGATAGCGCAGTACATTCTTGGCCGTGTCGATGAAGAAGCAGGTGGCCACAACGTGCCACGCTCGTGCCTCCTCGGGCTTGGAGTAGACCTCGCAGAACTCGCCTGCGACCATGCTGAACTCGCTCGTCTGTGGCAGTGACGATGGCAGTACGTCGGGGATGCGAATGGGGCGAAGCATATCGTCGGCGGTCCTCCAGTTGCTAGAGGAGTGCACGAACGGATAGATGACGTGCTCGTCAATCTGGCTCGACTTGTTGAGGATGTAGTGGGATGCCAGCAGCATGTAGAAGCTGAACTCGTTTCCTTGACACGAGTAGCCTTCTGCCGCGTACTCGAAAGCAAGCCGGCCCAGCCCTGCACCTGGAACTAGTACGCGAACGTGGCCGCGGTTCTCGAGGCCGATCTTGCCGTAGCGATTGGCGACTGCGTCCATCAGTGGGCCGTAGACGGAAGATCTTTCCGGCTCGCCTTCGCGGCTCCAATCTCGAACGAATTGCTTGAGTGTGCTTTGGATCTTGTCGATTTCATGACCCGAGATCTTTCTTCGCTTGCGGCCAGTTTTTGAAGATGAGCCGAGAGAATGATTGCCGTTGCTGCTGCTATTGCTGCTGTTGGCCCCGCGATTGGAATCGTGTCCCGCTTGAGAATCCTCTGTAGCTGCCTCTTCTTCATCGGCAAGGGGATCCGGACCGAGAAAGCCTCTAGACTCATCGGCGATTAGCGACAGCAAGTCGGCGTTGCGACGCATTCGATCATCGATTTCTTCCAACCTCGACTTGAATCCGCGTGACTGTGACGTTGATGATCTTGCGTTGGGCAGCTCCGGTAACGCCAGTGGTTGACCTACATCTGCGAGAAGCTGTTGATGCGCTCTTGGAAGCGAAAAGAAGGATCTGCGGCGTGCGTCGTTGGCTGAGAGGCAGTACGGAAGATAATCATCAAAGGCTTTGAGCACGTTGGCGAAATGGAGCTTTTCAAGACGCTGCTCTTCCTCGTGGGAAGCCGACCCCGCCTCCATCGTTGAATGCCAGAGTCCCGACGGCTCAATGCCCTGAAAACGAGATGGAGGTTGATGCTGTAGCTTATCTTGTCCAAGGAGGTCGAAAGCGTTCCCAGGTCAAGAAGAAACTTCTCAACCGAGATAAGCAATTTTGGCTCAGGGCCGATCCGACTTCCGCACATAAAAAAAAAAGCCGCTTCGAAATGAATTGCCGCCTCCACAAAGTCACAGTCACACGCTCTCGCTAAGGGTCCTCTCCAGCGTGGCCAACAAGTCATGATGAGCTGCTCGTCGAGTTTCCTGGCTTTTCTCGTCCATCACACCGATGCCCACATGACTCGTTTCGGATGAAGACCGACGACGAAAGCGGCGTAGAGCCGCTCCCATCCCAAGGCTCCACGGAACATCCGACAGATGTCTCAACCCATACATCCACCGCTACCAACGGGGACGCTTCCGAAACGAGCCGCTCCAATCGACTCAGCCACGAGACTTTGCGGCGGAAGTCATCGTTCCAAGACAGCCTACTCTTCTCTCATCCAGCCATCTCTGCAGGCGCTTCCAAATCAAATGGTCATAGACCGTCAGAGTTCAGTCGAACCCCAGATACTCCACACGATGCAGACAGTCCGGTTCTGCCTGACGACAGCAACGAGGAGTCGCCCATTTCGCATTCTCGAGAGTCAACAGTGGAGCCACCGGATTCGAAACGTTACAACGGAAACACGCTCGCGGCACCAGCAGATGATGATGAGGACGTGTGGGAGGACGAAGAGGAGAGCATTCGGATGGACGAGGACGGAAACATCATATATGAGGGTCCAGCATACGAGGATTCCGCCTCCGACTTCTCCGACGATGCTGATGCCGAGGATCTCAAGCAGCACCGACGCGCATATCGAGAGGCAACACAGCAATACCGCAAGAGTCGTCGCGCCCTGCTTCTTTCCGGCTTGTCGTCCCATGCATCCTCACCCTCATCCGAAGAGCTGATCTCATCCACAGAGAGAGACCACGCATCACCCAGCCCTGCAGCATCTCTTTACGATAGCGATCGTCGCACTGATGCACAAGAATCCTATTATCAGCCTCATCTTGCAGAAGCTGTCGACACCGCCGACGCAGGAGGTCGAGCTGACGGTTTGCGCTACGACTACGATTCCGGAAGCGAGAAGCGTCGCCGAGATGGTGCTACGGTCATCCCGCAAGCAGACTCGATTCAGATCAAGCGGGAGCCTTTGGAATCTTCCATAGACCATCGAGCGCTGAATCACGAATCGTTCAGTACGCCGAGAAGTGCGCTCTCAGATCCGAAAACGCCCAACGGCAGGACTCTCGGGTCAGAATTGATGAATGGATTCGCTGTCGAGCAAAGACCTAGCCGTCCGCCCTCTTCGCCACGGGCACACACCTCGCCACTCTTCCATGCGCACGTTTCAACACCTACGACTGCTCGCAAAGTCGATGCTGCGAAATCGGAAGGACTCAGGCATCATCGCTCTGCTCGAGAGTTGGCACCATCTCCGCTCATCCTAGACGGCGACGCATACGAGCCCCTCGAAGCCTACATGACTCCGAGACTGAGCATCGCTACGCTTCACGAAGATGCATTAGCTGATCACCCATCCGGGTCTGAGCAAACCCCCTTCGCTCTTCAAGAGCCCTCGAACAAGGTCAAAGAGTCCAAGCTAGATCCTGCTACCGCTACGAGTCGACAAGACAACACTCCCTTCAGCTTGTGGGACTATCTCAAAGAGGAAGTCCTCGCTACCGACTTTGATGCAACACAAGAGATCAAGTGGGAAAGGGTTACCAACTTCATCTCGATCCCCTTTTGGATGGAAAAGATCATCCTGTTTGGATTCGTCGTCTGTCTCGACTCTTTTCTCTACACCTTTACCATTCTGCCGCTCCGCTTCGGCCTCGCTATGTGGACGTGGATCGGCAACAGCATCAGATGGCTCCTAGGCGGACAGAAGCGGTATCTCCATTCCTCGCAGAAGTGCGACATTCTCAAGATGCTCCTCATTGTACTCAGCTGCGTAATCCTCTCACGCATCACCGATGCGAGTAAGATGTATCACTCTGTACGAGGTCAGGACGTCGTCAAGCTCTCCGTCATCTTCAACGTGCTCGAGATCGCGGACCGTCTCTGCTGCAGCTTTGGACAGGACTTGCTCGACTCTCTCTTCTCCCGCAGCACACTCGCACGTCGCAAAAATGGCAAGCAGCCCTACCTTCGACCTATCGGCTTCTTCTGCCTCGGTCTCTGCTACGTGCTCGCCCATACGCTTGTCCTCTTCTATCAGCTCGTCACCCTCAACGTGGCCATCAACAGCTACGACAATGCCCTGCTCACTCTTCTGCTCTCCAACCAGTTCGTCGAGATCAAGTCTAGCGTCTTCAAAAAGTTCGAAAAGGAAAATGTCTTTCAGATGACATGTGCCGACATTGTCGAGCGGTTCCAGCTCACCCTCATGCTCTCGGCAATTGGTCTGCGTAACCTCATCGAGTTGTCGGGCGGCTCGCTCGAGCCTTCGTCGAGCCCTCTCCCCGCGAGCTTCACCGTATTTCCGAGTCTCAGTCTACTCGAAACAGTCCTCACACCTGTATGCATCGTGCTAGCCAGCGAGTGCATTGTCGATTGGCTAAAGCACGCCTTCATCACCAAATTCAATCACATCCGACCCGCCGTGTACGGTCGATTCATGGACGTGCTCTGTCGCGACCTTGTCGTGGGAGGGCCCTCGACCAAAGCGAACAGCCGCAAGCATACCTTTGTCGATCAGAGTCCCATCATCAGCCGTCGTCTCGGCTTCGCAGCGCTTCCGCTAGCGTGTCTCCTGGTGCGGCTCATTCTTCAAATCATTGGCATGATCGGCGATACGAGCCACATCGACGAGTGCATCGCGCCTGTCAGTCCGCGCATCTCTGAAACAGGGTGGATCGGCGTAGTTGCTCGCAAGCTAGGTGCCAGCGACATCAACAACGATTGGGTTCGAGCCTTGGATCTATTCGTGCGGGGCTCCGCATGGGCGCTGACCCTTGTCATCGCTTGGGCCTTTCTCGTCGCGATCAAACTTCTCTTGGGCACAAATCTCGTCAGCTTCGCTTCTCATCGCTACGCCTCCATGCACGAGCGTGAGAACGAGGAGACTCTGAATGCCAGAGACCGAGCGCCGATCGGGACGAGCAAGGACGAGAGGAGTTACGACAAGTCGCTCGGCCGTTTCATCGATAAGCCGGACGACGATGCGATCCGCATCAAGCTCGATGGCACACACATGGCGCCGACGTCAAAAGAGCGGGACAGGGAGAATGACGGAGGTGTGCAGCCAAAGGTCAAGAAGGAGAACTCACTCATGGAGGTCAGTCGGTACAATATGGTCCGTTCACGCATTTGGTAGCTAGCCATCATCAAAATTCGAAAGATTGTCTTGCAGTCTTTGATCTAATGGGGTGTTCATGTGTGTGTAAAGGCGTCGCTTCTACTGCTGTTTCCGTGCAGCCTGTTTGCGATTCTTGATGCTGCCGTTGCTGGCGGTGTTCTTGCGAGCAGCCGATTTTTCGCCTGGGGCTGCCACGCCACCAGTTGCTCGGGACTTGGGCTTGGAAGCTGGACTCGCCGTCATCGATAGCAGCGTCGCTTTCTCGGCGAGCAGCATGGCACCCAGCAAGAGCGAGCAGAACGTTCGCACCTCTCCGTTGCTCAATTTGTCCAAACCCAACGAGTCGACGACGGCAGCGACGATGGGAAACTGAGCAGGGATCGAAGAGCTGGTGAGAGACAGGTATACGAATCCGAGAGCACCCGCGCTGAAGATGTCGTTCGTGCCTTGGAGCGGGTGTTTCACCCATGCCGGTGTGCGAATTCCCCATTCACCCGTGGGAGAATCGAGATTGAGCAGATCGATGAGCAGAGGCACACCTCCTCCGATGATGGCTGCGTTGAGGATAGCGGCGAAGATCGAGCTTGAGACTTCTGGTGAGGGGTGTCGCAGAACAGGCTCGACACCCAGATCAATGATACCTTCTGCTCGAAGGATGCCGTCCAAGAGTGCGAACGAAAGGTCCATGAGCGTGCGAACGGAACCTAGATCCTGCGCCTGCAAGAGCAAATTGCCAAACGGCGATGCATCGAGCAAAACGTGCACACCTCCGTACAACACCACGACAGGCCAAGCCGACAACAGCGGCGATGGAATACCCAGAAGCATTCCGCTGATCACGACACCTCCAAACATGAGGATCTGATTCAAGAGGAATCCCTGCCATAGGGTCAAGCGGTACCTGTGACTACCGGCGACCTGACGAGTGGCATGACTGACCCTTGCTGCGTGCACCAGCGCCAACGCTCCCACAGGTAGCAAGGTGGGGTGCAGCGGCGATCGGGACCAGTACTCGAGGCTGTTGCCGACGGATGCGAGGGCCAGAGTGTCCTGTATCATTGCGTCGAAGAGGTATAGAGATGATGGATTGCAAGAGATAAGAGCTAGGGGTCAGACTCAAAGTGCACTTGACGTGTGTGGGGGAGGAAGAACTCGGCAATCTAATCGGACACGACACCGGCGTATTTTCACAGCTGGGAGCAGGCGGTTCGGGCGTGTCGCGCGTCTCGCGTGCCACCGGCTCAGTCAAATGAGTCTGAGATACAGTCTTTTCGTCGTGCAATAGGCAAGATGATGAGGGTATATAATCGGTACTAATCTCGGTAGCGTGTGACATGATGCAATGGTGTATCAGCGCGGATAGTCCCGGTTTCGCTTTTCATCTCGGTCACGGTTGGACCTGCGATCGCGATCGGATCTGGACGATGTGTGCGAGCGCCTCTCTGTGTGCCTGTCGTCCCGAGGACGGTCACGATGGCGATCTCGATGGTGGTCGCGGCTGCTCGGAGGGCTTTTGGAGCGGTGTCGATGTGAAGAGCGTGAGTGATCAGAGTGCCGATCGTCTTTCTCTCTGCGAGAGTCGCGCGAAGAGGTCACAGCACGGGAGCGCGATTCAGAATGTCGATCCTCGTGTCGCCGACGGTCGACGTCTGCGGATCGACCATTGGAAGGCTTAGGACTTTCAGCCTTGGACACAGGAATGTACTTGTAGTCTCGTCTGTCCTTGGGACGATAGCTGCGTGACGACGAGGAAGATGCGGGCAAGCTCGAGGCAGCACCAGGTCTTTCCTTTGCACCGAGACCAAGCAAAGCTGCACGCTTCTTCGGTTCCGCAGCCTGCTGAGGACCCTTGCCACCTTTTCCAGCGCCCATACCCTCTTTCCACCCCATACCTCGCAGGAGAGCCATGCCGAATTGATCGATGGGTGTAGCTGCATAGTCATCGAGCGTCGGCGCTTCCGGTCGCGAGTCAATGTCGTGTTGCAGAAGGTCGGATTCAGACTCCTGCTGAATGATCAGAGGCTCGCCCGATCCGGAGGTTCCGACGCCTTGGCCCGCCAAGAGAGCTTTGAGCGCTTCTTCGTCTGTGTCTGCAGCATTTGTGTTGTTGGGAAGCGGAGCAGCCGAAGCATCAAATACCTCGACACGGTCCGCGTGTTTTGATACCTCGTTCTGCGAGGAAGCGTCCGATCGCGATGATCTTGGCTGTCGCAGCTCAAGTCCTCTCTTCTGTGCTTCTGTGTTGATGGAATCTGTGTTCGTGTCGCTCCTGTCGGGTGTTGCCGATGCGGATACAGGCACGGCGGAAGAATCCGCACGCCGCATCGACACCAAGGGACCTAACGCTTGGAGATTCGAGGCTCGGCCCAGGCGCTCTCTGCGATCCTGTCGCCAGTCGAGGTTGGATACGACAGGAATCACACGTGGAGCTGTTGGCGTTGGGGAAGGTCGGCGTCCCTTGGCACCGTCACGGCCGAACGAGACGATCTCTTCTTGACGCCGACTGGACGACGAAGCGTTGTGAGCATCGTCGTCGTCGTCCGAATCGTCAAAGGCACGCGGTCTGGTGGGCGGCTGACGATCCTTGTTTCCAGAGCTGTAAGCCATACCGAAGCGATGCGGAAGCTGAGCTTGGCTTCTGCAGGCTCAGAGGAAGAGATGGTGGTGGTCACGGTCGTGTTGATTCTGGCACCAATGCTGCAGGGTCCAATTGAGTGGAGCAAACTTCTGAATTACGTAACCCTGACGCCTCGTGTGGCAGAAGACAATGTTGTGGAGCTGCATTCTGGTCGCATGGTCCACCGAGATTTCCGAACGTACCTGAACTTACAAGCTTGGTGCATCTCGCCGAATCCGTGGCCGTGGACAGAGGATGGTGGCTTTGGGCGGCGGTCCACTCGGCAAAAGCAGAAAACGATGCGGTCACGGGAGCAAATTCGAAACTGAGCAGCGCAACGTCGATCATGCAGAAATCTTGAAAGACGGCCCGACTCGACTCGAAACACGAATAAACCGGAGAATTTTGGGTGCCAATCTTTTCGGGTGAGCCGGTTGAATTGACGTGTTCGGTGAATTCCCTGGGCCAAACAAACTAAAAAAAATTTCCTTTCGGTTTTCCTTATTGGACAGGCCCAAGCCTACGGCATCTCTGATGCGACGCATCCGTGTGCACGGTACACGGTAATGGTGAATGCCAATGGTCGCAGCACACAGAGCAGACATGTGAGAATCTCAAAAGTCACCCAGCTGCACGAGATAAGGTAGATTGATGGGTCAAGTGACTAGTACGGCCATGATAGCATCTCTTGGGGCGCAGCGGACCGATGTGATTCCGGCGGAGGGCATCCGAAAAGAGGGAGAAGCTAAATTGAAACGAGTTTATGGATTCGAGTCAGCTGTAAGCGAGCGTCCAATCCCGCGGCTGTCGGTTGGTCGGTTTCGGCTGTTCCTGTTGGGTCATCAGACGAGCCTGCATCTCAGATTGTGATCGTGGAACAGCGAGTCGACTACTCCAGTTGATCCTGCGTCCTTATCAAAGTCCAATTAAAGATGGGCCACACCAGCGAAACATGCATGATTGGTCGAATTCTGAGGGCGAACACCCGCGTTTCCGCCCTTCTGCCCACATCATTGCCACTGCCGCTGTGTGTTTGCCCTCGGCCCCCCGCCGTTTAGGCTCACACCCTCCCACAAGCGCATACAGTTATCGTGACTCGTGCGCCCACGGCCAATGCACCGTGCAATAGAAGGCAACACACGGACAGACAAGGTCGATATTCCTGGCTGAACCAAATAAAGCATGAAGAAAAGTTCGGGCGCGCTCCTGTCAAAATTTGCACGCTCTCCTCCGCACAAACTTTTTGCCCTGGCCTCGTCGTGCGACTATTGGTTGCCTGTGCATCCCCTCTGATCCAATCACTTACTTGTACATATACCCACTTATCGTCGTCGCGTCGTCCTTGGTCTCCCTCCTCCTCATCCTCATCCTTCCCCATCTACCCCACTCCGCCTCATCCTCCGCCCTCCGTTCAGCCCAAGTCGCTGTGTGGGCTCCAGGCTCCTACCCTTCACCATGTCTTCTCTCGACGTACAGCGCACCGGCGCCCCTGCCCCCGATGTCGATGTCGATGTCGAAAAGACCTCCTACCCGGCTTCGGACAATCTTGAAAAGGCTTCCACTGATCAGGTTGCCCTCGAACGTCTCGGAATGAACGAAGACTCATCCGACGGTCACGTCCAGCGAAACCTCAAGCAGCGCCACCTCTCCATGATTGCTCTGGGCGGTACTATCGGAACGGGCCTGTTCGTCGGTGTCGGTGGAGCTCTGTCCAACGCTGGCCCCGTAAGCACGCTCGTCGCCTACATCATCATGGGTGTCGTTGTCTATTCCATGATGATCGCCCTCGGTGAAGTCAGCACTCTCCTCGCCGTTCCTGGAGGTTTCACCCACCACGCAACTCGTTTCCTGGACCCCAGTATCGGCTTTGCCCTCGGCTGGACCTACTGGTACTCGTACGGCATTACCATTCCTACCGAGATTTCTGCGTCGGCCATCGTCATTCAGTACTGGGATGTCGATCACTCCATCAACCCCGCCGTTTGGATTTCGATCCTCATGGTTCTTGTCATTGGTGTCAACGCCCTTGGTGTCAAGTACTACGGTGAAACCGAGTTCTGGTTCTGCCTTATCAAGGTCGTCGCGATCATCGTCCTCATCATCACCTCCCTCGTCATCGACCTCGGTGGTGGCCCTAAAGGCGATCGCATCGGCTTCCGCTACTGGAAAGACCCCGGTCCCATGGCCCAGCTCTTCTGGAGCCCTGATCCCGTCACCGGCAAGCCCACCGGCGGCATCAGCGGCGCCACCGGCCGCTTTCTCGCTTTCTTCAACGTCTTTGTCAGCGCAGCTTTCTCCTTCGCAGGTACCGAGATCATCGGTGTAGCCGTCGGAGAAACCGAGAACCCTCGCAAAAACGTACCCAAGGCCATCAAGCGCGTCTTCTGGCGTATCCTCCTATTCTACGTCCTCGCCATCTTCATGGTCGGCCTCGTCGTTCCATACAACGACCCGAGGCTCCTCAACGGCGGAAGCGATGCCAGTGCCTCCCCTTTCGTCCTCGCCATCAGCAACGCCGGCATCCGCGTGCTCCCGCATATCATCAACGCCGTACTTTTGACCGTCACTTGGTCGGCGGCCAACTCGGATCTGTACGCATCTTCCCGAACCATCTATGCGCTCGCTCTCGAGAACAAGGCGCCCGCTTTCCTTCGCAAATGCACCAAGGCCGGTCTTCCCATCTGGTCGCTCGCAGTCACGTCGCTCTTCATCCCGCTCGCCTACCTGTCCTGTGGATCTGGAGGAGCCGAGCAGGCATTCGAGTACCTCTACGATGTGTCGGCCATCAGCATCATCATCGCCTGGATCGTCATCCTCTGCACCTATGCCCGATTCTACCACGGACTCAAGTACCATGGCATTGCGCGAAAAACCTTACCTTACACAGCTCCCTTCCAGCCGTACCTCACCTACTTTGGCATCTTCTTCCTCTCCATTGTCCTCCTCTTCGCCGGCTTCACCGTCTTCCTCAACGGCCAGTGGAGCACGAGCTCATTCGTCACCACCTACATCTGCATCCCTCTCTTCGTTGTCATGTGGCTTGGCTGGAAGTTCTACCACAAGACCAAGTTCGTTAGCCTCTCCCAGATGGACTTCGACACTGGACGCAGGGAGATCGACGACAACGAGGAGGCCGAGAGAATCAAGGAGTCCCAGCTCGAGCGCTCTACCATTCAGAAAGTTTGGGACTGGGCAATGTGAAGCTTCGACTGGACCGACGCCCCGCATCTCGTTTCATTGTGCTTGACGTTCTCGCATGAATATCCATGCTCCTATACCGCTTCTCACGAACATGATGAGCAACATTCTTCTGTCACCTGTACATCTTTTCATTTTCTCCTGCATTGTATTATTAGGGTCGTTCCATAATCAAGTGACTTTACCGTAACGCGACTGTCTGTGTCGGCTGTGGACGTTGCGCGCTCTTGATTCGCGATCCGGCCCGACGTTCGCGGCAATGCAAGTCTGCCGCGCTGCCTCCCACGCGGAAAGTTGCGTTGACCCTTCTGACTGTGACGGAACCGCTCGCAAGAATCTCTCCTGCCTCGATATGACGGTCAGAGCGGTACAATCCTAGTGTGATTGAGAGACTAGAGTCAACAGAGCCCGCATTAGTGCTTGGTGTTCCTGTTCTTTGCTACCGTATCCCCATCTGTACTGCCTTCACAGATACCAAAAGTTGACGCTCGCGCTCGTGCTCAGACTCTGCACGCAGTGATACCAGCCCTGCGGGATGTAAAGTACATCGCCGGGGCCGAGCTCGGCGACAAACGCATCCTCTGATGACAGGGCAGCGGATAGCAATGGGCGATCCTGCGATGCAGACAGAAGCTCTCGCTCCGATCGGATGGCCGAAGTGTTCTTCTGTGGCCCGCTTTTGTTGATGTAGAGGTACGGAGCCAAGGAAGGGCTGAAGAGGTGCACCCGCTTCTGACCCACCACCTGTGCAAACATGTTCTCGTACGGATCTCGGTGAATGGGAGTGTAGGTGCCTGCTGGTCCGATCCAGACGTTGCTACGCCATTGCTCATTCGCTCCTTTGGGTCCTGCTTGTGTGTGTGGCAAACCCGGAGCTTCTTCGGCGAGAGCAGGGACCTTCGACAGCAGATCGAACTGTGCTAGATATCCCACTGGCTGCTGTTCCTCGCTTCCTTGCGACCAGGGGATCTTGCGTTGGATGAAGGCATCGAGAAAGAGCGAGAACGGCATCTCGATGCGGTCCCACTTGCTACCACCGGCGTTGTAGCCCACATGGGGCTGCGAGATCTCGACTGGTACGATCAGATCCGACGTAGCAGGTCCCTTGAGACCCTCGAGCGTCTCCTGGCCATCAGGTCCAATGGACGACCATGTCTTCAAAGCGGGCCATACGACCCTGTCTTGAGAAGCTTGAGTCGAGAGAAGACCCTGGAAGTGACCTGGTCGTCCAGGCAGCTGGTAGCTGTTCACGAAGCGAGTCGCAGACAGACCATTTCGTAACAATGGCAGTGGTCTGACGGACATGACCGCATCGCCGAGCGGTCAACGATGGTGTGGTGAGGCAAAGAAGTCAACGTCCATTCCCCGCCCCTCGAGTCTGTCCAGCGTTTCGTCTTCCAGGATCCAATGATTAGATTCCATTGAGGCCCCTGCATCGCGTGTCGACCAGCGAAACGCTGTACCTGCGCAGGTGTGTTGAAATTTTCACCAAATACGAGAAGCTCGCCGAAAAAGAAATCAGAAAAATATTTACAATCAAGGAAAAAGTCCGAAAACTTTGTTTTGACCGGTCCCCGTAAGTTTTCGTGACCTTGACATTGTGAATTACGTTACTTTCGGACGATGTTCGTGACGAATAATTCAGGACAAATAGCTCGACGAGGGTACACACTCGCCGTAACTCCTTACACAGACCAGCTAAGCGTTACGGAACTGTTGATTTTGTCCGAAGAGACACAATAGCATCGTCAAAGCAAATTCGCAACTAAAGAGCATGTGATGCCTGCATGATGAACATATTGGCAATTTACAAAAAGCTAGAATAATATTTCGCGTTGCTAAAACCACCTTCATTTGAGAAATTTTGCCAATCTGATGTCATTCTTTGTAAAGATCAAAGCTTCGACACTCAATAGACTCTGACTTGCTGGAGTGCTCATTTTGTATAACCTCTCGGAAATGAGCGATCTTTCTCGATGCCTGAAAATTCAATCACATGAAATAGTCGGCTGGTCGATCTTTCGCGACGAAACAAATTTCGCAAGATTGAACTTTGTAAAAAATCTGAGATGGTCTGCTGAACGCAAAGAAATGTTTTGTGCTCATCTCAGTAGTATATTGCATGACAAAACGGCCAAATACACGAACGATACAATAAGTCGCTGTCTCTAAAAACAACAAAGCAAGTTGAATGTGTCATGTTCAAAGAAGACGCTCAGTTGTGAAGCCTGACCACAAGGCGATTGCATTCAGCTCGTACTTTGACGTTTGTTCGATTTGCTGAAATTGTTATTCAGATCCAAAAGACGGGTCGATCATTACGAACAATTCGGGTCACAATAAGATTCGAAGTGTTTGACAAAATTTGGAAGGCTCTACTACAGCTTCGATCAAACCTCGCGGCCATATTTTGATCCTATGAAGAATATCGACAGTTCTGATGTTCAGAGTCGAGCTCAGATTTTCAGCTTTGTCATCTCAATTTTTTTTGAGTCTGCCATGATTATCTGTACTCGTCCTGGTGCAGCAACGTTTGCCTCGAGGCTTGTTCGACACACATCTAGACAGAGCGCCAACGCCGTACGTGTCCTTGTCTCATCTCTGTCACTCCTTCATCTCAAGGCGGTCGTTTCACACAGAGAAGCACACAGGCACGTGCGAGACTGACAATGCAGCGGTGTGCTTTCAAAGTATCAGATCAACATTGCGAATCAGTACCGACATTATCGAGACCAGAAATGGAAACATAGCCCGAGTCATCAGGTACAGACGAGGTCGTACCAGCGACAGCTTTGCTCGACCAGCTGCACGTACGAACGTGTACCAGCGACGCGGGTGCACAAGTGCTATGGGTAGCATCGCTCGTGCAACTACTATCGGGCGGGGAAATGGGTCTATCGTTGAGCAGGAACTTCGGCGGTGGTGGCATAGTCGGTGTCGGCTTCGGCGACTCTTTATCTTTGCCGCCCGACGAGGCACTCGTGTTGACATGCTGCGCGTTTCTGTACTCGGCCGGCGAGCCAAAAGGCGAGAGCAGAGCCATGTCTCTCGAGCCGGAAATGTCGTAGCTGCCACCGCCCAAATCGGCAGCCATGATGCTGTCCAGAAGCTTTTGAAGCTCTTCCGAATCCTCGAAACTGGAATTCGCTTCGGTGGAGACCATGCTCGCGATGCTGATCAAGCGTTGCCGCGTCGAAGATGGCAGACGATGCAAAGGTGATGTGCGGTCCGACTCCTCCGCCTCCATGATACCGTACAGGTCGCGTGGTGTGCCGGTGTTACTGTGGTGTTCTGGAGTCTCGTGCTTCTTGTAAGGCGAGGAATGCAGGCTGAGCGATCCCGAAGAGCCAGAGAACGTCTTGACAAGATTTGAAAGCGTCTGAGTGGCTTCGCTCATCTCCAGGAACCCAGGCCGTTGAGGTGGGAAGGGTCGCAAGGAGACAGGTGCATCGTGCGCCGTACGGCTGCTAAGTGGTCCCTCATCCATCCACTCTTGCTCTTCGGCTAAGTCGGAGTCTTCGGTAAAAGCGACAGAAGGCTGCTTCTGTAGCCTGTGCACCCTTGCGGATCTGTGTGGGGAATATTTGGGCAGGAGCACTGTCGTCGGCGGACTGCGTATCCTCTTAGAGGTGGGTGTCCTCGTTACGGGATGGGGAGACATGAGCTTCCGTAGGCCTGGAGAGTTCGGGGGCGAGTCTGTGAAGAGGATCGAAGTGCCCACCGATGTGATACTGCCAGTCTCGTCTCTGATGCTGGTGGAACGCAGACGCTGTCCGTACGAGCGACGCGAGACGATCACTTTACCCGAGGGAGAGGATGTTGCCGAGCTTTGAGAGCTGATCGTGCTGGCTCGACTACGACCGTTGCGAGGAGGGATAGGAAGAGACTGTCCTAATAAAGACGCTGGTGGCCGACGAGGAGATAGCCTGCTGGACGCAGCTGGAAAGGCTTGACTCAAAGCGACACTTGCAGCTGTCAAGGACATTGCTGCAATGATGTTGCGCTGCGGCGGAAGTCCATCGCCACCCATTGTCGGCCACGTTGGCATGGTGGTGATGTCTGTGGCTCCGGCGTCGCCACCGAGACCTGACCGCGCGACAACGGGGAGCTGAAGCTGCTTCATCCATGGGTGGCGGAGATCAGATATGCGTGATTTTGCATCATTTGACGGCTGTCTGTCTGACTGTGTGAGCTTGGAGCAACGTTGTTCGGAAGGCTTTGCGAAAGCATCAGGGATTGTCGGTCGTCGCTTGAAGACAGCCTTTCCTGGCGGTCGGATTGGGATCTTTGTCGAGGGCAGCTGGACACGATCGAGCTCAACGCTACGACTCTTCTGCGCCATCGCTGTCGAATCGAGCACGCGAGGAGAAGCCAGAGATAGAAGATCTTCGCTGCATCTCGCTGTCTGGCTTCGCTCAGCGATTTTTCCTCCGCCGGTGTCAGTAAGGTCACGATTCACCACATCCTGTGAAGTGCGCGACGGCCACCATGGCTTCTCCATTTCCCTTATCCTCTTACCGAAGGCGCTGAAAGGTCGTCGTGCCAGTAGCTGAAGCGTCTTGAGCTTGGAGGTTACGGGACCTGCATCGATTTCTTGCTCTTTGGCCACAGCATTCGATACCTGACTAGCGTCAAATTCTATGGCTGGTCTGTCAGGATGTGTGGCATCGCTCGGTTGAGCGCTATCGACCCACTCGATTTCCTTCGTAGGCGGCAGTACTTTCGTGGGTGGCTCGAAAAACTCAGGCGAGAGTAGAGCACGTGTAGGTCCTGGGAAAGCAAGGCTCTTGCTGTCTTGTGACTCTCGCGATCTGAACGAGGAACGAGATCGGGGCACGGGGGCCATGAGGCGACGATCACATACGACTGCTGCCGCGAAGTCCTGACTCGGTGCCTCTGAATCGCTTAGACCATCCCGGCTCTTGCGTCCATCAGCATCAATCCATGCGTCATCCTCCGCCGATCTAAGCGGAGCCAGACAATGCTCTATGGCGACACCATCAACCGTAAGCATGCCCCGTCGAGTTCCCGTCAGACCGCGCGTGCTGGAAACCTTTCGAGTCCGTCTTGACGGCGTGCTGAAATGATGAGAAGTGTCAGCTCGACGTCGGTCTGAAGCAAAAGCATCGTCTACGGCATGAAGGGGGAGGGCAGTGCAACTCACATAAATATACGGATGGAAGCGAGACTCGTAGCGTTTCTCAAACCTCCATTCCCCTTCTGCGGAGTGATCGACTCTTTCACGATCTCATTCGAAGCCTTCGACGTCGTCTGACAGCTTTCCTCTGAGCTCTTTCGCGGCAGAGCGCTTTTATGCAGCTTCTTGGCAGCGATCCCGATCGAATGAGACCAGTTGCCCAACGCGGATAGGGTGTTTTCTTGAATCACGACGACTTCGGGTACAGGTCCGACGGTCATGTCGACAGCCTTTCGAAGCTCTGAGTTCCGAGACTTTGACCGCTTGGATGGTTGAACGGGAGACATGCTGAACTTACTCTTGAGCAAGTGATCCGATTTCTGGCGACGGCACGGCGTTGTGGGATGCAGAGGAATATCGAGGTCCGCTGCTTGGCTTATGTAGCGTGGCATGGTGGATACCCTCGCCTTTGCATGAATAATTGCGGCGCTTTCAGTGGAAACGGTGAGGCAAGAGCCATCCAAGCCATGATCGGCCTCAACTCTAGTGACTGCGGCAGTGTCGGGACGACAACGCTCTTCAGGGATCGGGTGGACCCCAACAGTGCGGTTCAAGAAGACGGGACTCGAGATTCGTTGGCCCCTGAGAGTGGAGATGGTGTCCAGAGACGTACGATTTGTGATCGGTGTGGCGCAATCGGCGCGGAGCAAATCAAGCGACTTGGAGCGAGGCGTGTACGGAGGCGTGTTGTCGGGACACGGTGGCGCGGGCCGCTGGTAGACTGATCCATAGATGATGCGTGTGTCAAACGTACTCGACTGCGCATGGACGTGCGAAGGCATGATGCCGATGAACGACATTTGCACGTGGTCAAAGACGGGGAAGGAGGGTGTGAGGAAAGATGCGACACGAACGAAAGTGAGAGAGGTGAGTGGAAGCAAGCGTTTCTACGAATCTGACAAGACGATATACACTTAGACGGTTACCTTCCTGCTGGTAGGCTTTCTGGTGGGAGGACAGCGGCACACGAAGCGTGCCTGCAAGTGTCAATGTGAATCACAGTGGCAACATTTTCTTTGGCTCAAGACCGCCATGGGGAGGGGAGACTGGGGCTTAATGTGACCGAAGCAAGAAACAGGCATCGACAAGTGATACGATGCAGAAAGCCTCCAGTCGATGATTCAACACGAAGGTGGATGTGAGATAAAGACAAAGTCGGGATTGGCTTCATATGATCTCTCGAAAAAACACAGGCCGAGATGTCACATGAAAGAGGCGCCACGCGGTCATGCTGTAGGTGAGCAATACAAAACTTGCATAGATCAGGTAAGTTTGCGGAAGTTGATCGTGTGTCTGAGTGCATTGCTGCATTGTTGCCGGCTTGGCCCTGGTGAGGGAGGAAAGGAAAGTGAGTGGGAGTTGAGCGAAAATTGAGGGTCCATGTCACCCCAACGACCTTTTGTATCCGGCCAGTGGGTAGACTGGTGGCTGCTGTCATGTCTCATGTCGAGCGTCCGTAATGTGAGCCAGTGGTGACGCGCATGGTCGAGATCGCTAGAGAGCCACCGAGCATCACCGGTCCAAATTTCCAAGAGATATGCATGGCGACACAAAGCCGGTCATCGTCTACTGAATCTAACTCAGAGACCGGGGGTGCAAGGTATGCAGATGCACGAAGCTAGAGTGCTTTCATTCACCGATCGTTGCAAGCATGCACACTGGAAATATGACCGACGACGTTCAGGGCACGGCGAGTGACCCGACAGACTGGTTTCGGCGTACGCTCGGCCAAGATTGACAGGAAACGCGCCTTGTTGGCATTGTTCTTCTTAGCGCATGGCGGCAGATCCAAGATACCCACCTACTTCATGTCACAGCTCCCGTCTTGACAATGTAGCTGGCGTAGATCAATACCATTCAAGCGCATTGTCTTGGCGGTCCCGTCGAAACATCGGCAATCGCGATGGAGGAGCGCGTTCGGAAGAGTGACCGGGATCACCGGAAAGACGTGTTGCGCGGTCGCCAATCGACTCGACGGTTCATTCGAGGAACAAGCTGAGAAGTGTGCGGGGAATCTCAAAAGCTGTGGACAGCTGCACCCGACCACGAATCGCTCCGACGCACATCCTTAGTCAAAGCACATGTACCCGTGATAATGTTGTGACCATAAGAAGCACTATCGTTTATTGCTATATATATATATATATATATATATATATATATATATATATATAT
>NW_012133830.1:0-35769 GCF_000403515.1 Pseudozyma hubeiensis SY62
GCGGGGGGAGACGGGCAGGGGTTGAGGGGGAGGGGGTCCAAGGGGAGGGCGAGTGGGAATGGGAAGGGGGCGGGGTTGCCGTTTGCGAATCTTCCGCTGAGTTTGCCCTTCTGACACACATACTGATACCATGACAATCACTCTTGACCGAACAGCATTGTGAATGAGCATTTCAACCTCGGGTATAACTTGCGATCTACACCTCCTCCAACTCGGCATCGTCTCTCTCCATCGCCTCTCTAAACCAAACCGGCGCCGCCTCCCTATCCACCGTGATGAGATCCGTATCGAACATCTCCACGAACCGTTCGTTTGTTGCTCTCGCTCTGTTCCCCGCAAATTGTCTATACTCGAGGAGGATGGTGGCAAAGTTCCAGCGTTGCAGTTTGCGCAGGCAGCCGAGAAGGACGCCTATTTCGTGGATGCCCGAGGTGTCGGTGACGAGGATCGGGTGGTGGGTGGAGGTGAGGAGGAGCTGGAGGCTGTCTTTTACGAGATCTTCGGTGAGGGTGGGCGAGGAGGAGGTGGTGGTTAGCGTGGAGGTGTGGAGGAAGGAGAGGTCGAGCGTGGGGGAGGCGGGTGGGGAGGATGAAGAGGAGGAGGAGGACAGGGAGACGGCGCCCCATCTTCGGAGACCAAAGTGGAGGAATTGGATGTTGTGCCGCTGACAAAAGGCGACGAGGCTGGGCGAGGGCAGCTCGGCGGTGAGGGAGAGGATGGTGCGTAGTTGCAGCGACCGCAGGAAGGAGTGATTGGCAGGGGTGGGGGTGGCGGAGCGGTAGATTTGTGGTGCGACCGAGGCGAACAGTGCTGGTGGCTCGACGACTGATGCTGTCGGTATTGGCGTTGAGTGGTGGTGGTGATGATGATGATGGTGATGCGAATGAGAGTGGGAGTGAGAGGAAGAAGCGGTGGATGCGGATGTGAGCGAGTGTTGCATCGCAGTTGATGATGAAGAGGGCGAAGAGCCTAGTCTCGCCGATGAAGATGACGCTGTTGGTGGAGCTAGATGTGAGCTCGCCATGATAAAATGCTGCTTGCTTTTTGTGTGCAAGGTCCGATGGAGGGTTCGTGTGGACAAAGATGCGAGAAGGATGAGAAGAGGAGCAGCGAGAGGATTGTGGACCCTTGGACCCTTGCAAAGCACGGAAGTCGGACAGATATGTCATGCTCTTCCTCCACACCGCGTACTACCTTCTCAATCCCTTGACGCTTCCACGCCTGCTCATCCGGTCATGGAACAACATTTTGCAACCCACGGTCTAGCATGCAGCCGTGACGGATCTGACGGAAGCAATATTCGGAGCGATCACCTGTCCCTGATTTCAGGATGTCAGAGCCGAAACACCGCATGACTACCAACATCACCAACGGCACCGAGCACTGCAACGAATGATCCGCTCGGCCTTCATTGGGACGCTACATTGCAGCGTCCCAACATCTTCTTCGCCGTCCTCTCGCTGCCTCGGATTTCTCTATCCTCCCCTCAAGATGTCCAGACGCTCAACTCGACTCAGCGGCGACCTCGCTTCACCATCCCTCACCTCTGTCAATGGCTTCCGCAGCAACACCTTTAGCACCGAGGCTGGATCCTCCACAAACCCGCTTCACACCAATGCTCAGGAAGCAAACGGAAGCGCAATTCCAGACTTTTACGAATGGACCACGCCTGCATTGCAAGCGGAAGTCAAACGATACGGATTCAAAGTTTCACGCAAACGGTCGACATTGATCGATCAGCTCAAGGCTGTCTATGAAGCATTGAATCTGTCCAAGGTGGCCTTTGAAGCGCCAGCATTGGACGAGCAAGCAACTGAGGCTGAGGCAGAAGGATGCACTAGGGGACGACGAAAGCTTGTACTGCCGAATGCTACTCAGGCGGAAGATCCGGCGGCCAAGAAGGGGAAAGGCAAAGGCAGAAAGAGCGATCCATTCGTTCTCGACGCGAGTTCCGACTCTGACACGTCTCAGCTCTCATCCGAGAACGACTCAGCCAACTCTGAGCAGCCAGGAGACTTGACAGCGCAACTCGAGCTAGAAGCAGCCTCCGCAACCGACGGCTCCACCTCCTCCTCGGACATACCCCTCTCCACCTCAGCATCACCCTCGAAACAACCCCGCGCTCGACCACGTTCTCCCTCCTCCGTCTCCTCATCCTCCGACACACCACTAGCATCGCAGATAGAAGTCGCAGTAGAACCAACACCAGCAGTCGCACAAACAATGACCTCCGCCATACAATCCAATCCCACCCTCTGGACCAGGATTCTTCGCTACGAACCCATCAGCTTTGACGAATTCGTCAGCATAGCCACCCAGAACGGTCTCGAGATGGACTCGGGAAAGAGGAAAGACGAGTTGCGAACGTGGCTGGACAGGCAGTGTATCTGCTTCTACTCGAACGATCTGACCGGTCCAAGGAGTCGACATTGAAATGGGACGCTACGATAGGATAGAAGAGAAGCACAATCACATTTACGAGTATAACGATGAACAGCAATGACGCATCAAGCGTCGACTGGTGACAAATGGATCGGGAACGAAGACGAAACGGAGCAGTTTGGAGAGCGTGGCGCAAGAGGATGGGCGATGACGGTCAAGGGGGCAGGTCGGAGACAGGGCTATAAACGGTGACGGTGAAATTAGGCAGTGGATAAGTTCGTCAAGAGACGTTCACATTGGCTTGTTTCGGGGCTCCGACGTGAACGTGACGTACATCGTCCTTCATCTGTGTATCCAGGTGATGAGTGTTGTTCGAAAGCAAGCCGGCGTGCTTGAGGCACGTAGATAGCTTCTTGCACTCCTCCTTACCGAGCTTCGACGGAGTAGCGACGCAAACCTTGCCATCGTTGACCTCGACGACACCCTTCCTCTTGCGGTGATGCTTCTCAATCGAGCCTTGGCGAAGCTGACACTTGTAGTCGCAGTGATCCTCATCGTATTGCTCATGCTCTGCCTTCTTGACGTCGTCGTCCTTGTAATCCTTGTGCTGCTCTGGCGATGATTCGGTGTCACGCCTGTGAATGCCGGGGAAGCTGAGCCACGAGCCACCTGCCGACTGCGAGACCCACCAGAGAAGGTCACGTGCGCTACCGTCGCCGTTGAAGTAGCTGTTCAGGCTCGACGGATACGGATCGGGCTTCTGGTTGACGGGGAAGCCGCCGAGCCAGGCGGATCGCTTGACGTAGCCCGTCTGACGCATCCACTCGACGGCGCGGACGTGGAAGTCCTTGATCTGCGCCTGCGAGCCACCGCTCGCCTGAGTGACGCCGTACTCGGTGACCCAGATGGGCAGATTGTACGCATCGTGCACGCTCGAGATCCAATGGGTAAACTTGTCAAAGTCGCGCCAAGACCCGTACCAGTGCAGGGCGATAAAGCTCATGTTGCATCCGAGCTTCTTGCATTCGGACATGAACTGCTCGAGCCACTGCATGTTCCAGCACATCTGGGGCGAACTGACCTGAACTCCCTTGTCGGCAAACGGCTTGAGCTCTTGCATCCACAGCTTGGCCGCCGCCTTCGGTCCGAGATCCGCTTGACCTTGAACGTCCGGCTCGTTCATTGCCAGCATATATGTGGGTAGGGGTCCTTTGGAGATTTCGGCTTTGACGGCGTTCCACCTGTCCCATTTAGAAGGACCCCAGAAGGAGGGGACGTAGTCGAACCCGAGCTGGTCGAGCTCGGGAACGCGTGTATCTTGCCAATGCTGGTACCAGACGACGTCGGTGCGTCTGGTGGACTTGAGGCCTTTGATGCACGTCGGATCGCATCCCCAGGGAACGCCGATCTGGTGCGCGTCGTCATGGCCACGCGAGTCTAGATGCGATTTGTGCTCGGCATGATGCTGTTTGTGGTGGCCTTGACCGTGGTGGTGCTTCTTTGCCTCTGCTACGGCGACCAGCGCGATGGACAACAGGACGGCAAGAAGCTTGATCTGCATGGTGGCGATGCGGAGGGAGTAGGAGGAGGGTTGATGGACTGACTAAAGGAGAAGAGCCTTGGCTCACTAGGGGTGGTAAAGAGAGAGACTTCCCTGGCTGGCAGGAAGATGGCGTCGAGGACTGAGGGGAGTTCCTGAAGATGGCGAAGGATCGGAAAGGGGAACGTATGACGAGTGAGAGGGAGGGGAACGGATTTTATATACTCTCGTGGGCAGAAAGGAGCCGATGCCGACTCAAAGCAAAGCTTTTCAAGCGCTGAGTTCCTTTGAGGGAGACGAGCATTGGCTTTCGGCAGACAAAGGAGGTGTCACGCGCAAAGTGACGAGCTTCGACACAGACCAGCGTAGACACATTTCTTTCTCGCTTCGAAGCTCATGAACCTTTCGGATGTGCCGTTGTCCAATTCCCACGAGTGTGCATGAAGCCCACCACCTCTGTCACTGGAACGCTTTGAGTGTCTGGCACACTTCACGCTTCATACGAGTCACAACGTTCCACCTCACTCGGAGGAAGGAAGAGGTCATTAGCCGCGAGTTTGTATATGCCGAGTGACACGGGCAAAATGACGAGCTCCGAATCCCGCTGCATTGGTCAAGGTGACGGACAGTATACGACGTGAAGCGATGCGGCCCCTTTTTGCTGCAAGTCAGAGTGGGTCGATCCGTCTCGCTTCGGCATGCACGCAGATCTTTGATGCGACCTACTGTAAAATGCCAGCAGATCTTGAACGTGTCACGGTCCAGAAGCATTCCAAAGCCATCCGAGTCCGATATGCATTCACAATCAAGTCACGGTTCGCCGACGGTTGAGCACAGACCGCCGGGTCCTATGCTTCCGCAGCCACCCGCTGCAGATGGCCGCTCGAGCCTGGCTGCACACAATAGAAAGAATCCCTTTGGCACCATTCGGATCAAACAAGAACATTTTCTAGATGCTGAGAGTAGAAAAAGAAGGATTGCATGAAAGTTTAGCGATGCTGGAAAGTAAGACGTCACGTTCCGTTGCTAATCCCGTGGCTTGCTTCTAGTGGATCGAATCTCCGCCTACAAGTACACCGAACCCAGCACCAATCAATGTACATCCGAGCACGCTGATCCACTTCAGTTTGTGGCCAAGCAGAACATCAGCAATTTCTACCAAAATGGTCGTCATCAGACAGCTGACCGAGGCCAGCACAGGACCCCACAGAGAAAGCAGGATCATGAATGCAGCGTTGAAAAAGATGCCGCAAAGCACGACCATGGCAATGGACACGTACGTGCGCAGGTTGTGCGGAAGCTCAAAGGGCTCCCATCCGAGCTGATTTGCGATGATGACTCCCATCCAGAAGGTGGACAGGGTGGTGAGACCGATCCCTGCTGTCATGATATTGGCGTGTAAGCCAAAAGGAAGCGGAGGTGGGATAGAGGGATCATGCACTGTGCGATAAGAAGAGCTTCTTCGACTCGGGCCTGGACGCGATGTTGGGGTACTAGTGTCCGTAGATGCTCTGTGGTGATGGACGGAGAGGTTCGAGCGCGTACGTTGGAGCCGAGTCGCACCAGAAAGAACCAGTCGCTCTTCGTCCTCGTCTAGCTCGCTTTCTGTCACTTCACTTACTTGATCCGCGTCCGTCTCCTTCCTCCGACCTTCAGATAAGCGAACAGCCTTGGCGTGCACACGCACTTTGTCGGCAGCAGCTTTGACCGTTTTGCCTTCGTTGCTCTGTTCCAACGGCTCCGTCGGCTCCGGAGGCGGGGTGATGCTCTGATAGTCTTGACGATCCTGGTCGATCAACTTGTCTGCAACGGTCGAGTATCTCCTGGCCCCACTTGATCGTCCCTTCTTCACATCGTCTTCGTCATCATCGCCAATGACATGCTGACCAGCGCCGTCGCCATTGGAGTGGCGCGTGCTGAGATCATCGTCAACCCCATCGTCCCGCAATGCGTGCTGCGAATCGAATAGGAGCCCTTCGGTTTCTTGTCTCTGCTGATGCTCGTTGCCGTCTTCGTCCTGATAGCGGACGTAGCTGCGAGACCGGCGATTGCGACCTCCAGGAACAGCAGAATACATCTCGGCTTGCTTTTGCTCATCGGGAAGCGTGCCGATGAGCTTGAACGCCATCTCGTACGCTGCCATTGTCACTGCACCGACAAATGCCAGCAAGTCGCCCAGCACCGGATTGTGCGCGCTGCTGACGGGTGGATCAGACGAAGCCCCTCGTCTGAACGCCAAGCGATCAAGCAGCGTCTGTGCAAAGCGTCGCACGATTCGCTCTGCAGGATCGTCCTCTGCAAGAGGCTTGCCGTGTACTGGATCTATTGGCTTGCGCACTTTGCGGTGATCTGCGCCGCCGTACGCAACAATGATGACGCCCAGACACGCCAGCAGCACCGAAAAGACTTTACGCTTCTCCCACTTCTCGCCGAGGAACCAGACGGAAAAGACGAGCGCCCACACCGAAAAGGTGTTGTAGATGGCAGTGATGTCTGCCATCGACGTCATAGGTACCGCACAATACCAGCTGAGCGCTGGCACTGTGATTCCGACGGTCAAGACCAGGAAGAGGCCAGCAAGACGAACGACGTTGAAGCCAAACGTTTGCTCGAGTGACGACGCCGGCCGACGTCTGAGGCTTTCGGTTGCCTGAACATCCCAGTCGCTGCCACTTTGACGGTCTCCCCTTCCGGAAGCCTGGCTGAGGCGTTGACGTACTGCGTCGGCGCGTGGATCAGGTAATGCTGACGCCGGTGTCTCGAGCTGCCACCGCAGGTTCTGTGCGATGAGATGGAGGTAGTGTGTGATGGGTCGCCCTGTGGTCCACTTGAGAAAGTAGAGATGCATTGGAAACAACAGCACGAAGCCGCTATGCCCTAAATAGAGGGACAGAAAAGGTTTGCGGTAGTTGAGAGACTGCTGGACGTATTGTGCAAACTCTGTCTGCAGAGTATATGCGAAAAGGCTGAGTACAAAGGCAAAGATAGCTTTTCCTCCTCCGGGCAGATTGAAGAAGCTCGGCTTCTTGGTCTTCGACCCTGAGCCGGTGGTAGCTTCATCGTGCTGTTCTGGAGCGTCACCTGCATAGCTGTCGCGGAAGATGTTGGTCGACATTCTGTGCAACGCTGTGATGAGCGTGAACGTATTGTGCCGGCGTGGATCCGACAGCCGGTTCAAGGCGTGGGAGATTGTTGTGGGCAATTTCGTCTTCTCAAATCCATTTGCGCAGAGAGTATTCCCGCCGAGTTAAGTGTGAGGATGAACCGTAACCTTGTAGGAAGTGCTTCGGGTGAACGAGACAAAGCGAGTCTTCGGCAACGCCGAGAAGCGTGTCAGCTAAGATACTCGCCAGTTGTCGGGGTGTCGGCGACAGCTGAGAGCTTGTAAGAGCTGTTGATGCTAGCGAGGTGACCAGCGTGACAGTCGGAATGAGCGGACAGAGAGAGGGACGTGGAAGTGATGAGGTCGAGGGAGGAACCGTGATTGTCGCTGCACGATGCTGCAAATGAAATGTGTTGTGCTGTCACCTTCCGAGGTCCGAAAAGTGTTCGGACTGCGGACTGCGAAATTTGGCTCCACTGCCGAACGGACCACATTTCATCTCGCATGCAATCCTCGTTCTTCCTCTCTTGCTCCCTTCATCGGATTCCTCTACCACCGGTCTCAGCGGTACGCCAAGCATGACTACTGCTTCCGCTACAGCATCGAGCTCGCGCTCATTGGTGCCCCAAGACCTTCTCTCTGTACACGCATCCTTCCAACGCTACAGTCAAGATGTCATCAACCATCAGATCCCGCGTCTGCAAACATGCACCAGCGCCTCCCTACTCACCGACTATGAATCCGAAATCATCTCCTCCATCGACGGCCTGAAGCGTCAAGTAAACGATCTCAAGTTCGCCGTAGACGAAGCTGAGTCCGACGCCGAACGTCGCGAGATCTCACACCTTGCTGCATCTGCAAGTCAACAGCTGGAGGGGATCAGACAATCGACACGCAAAGCTCTGCTGTCAGCTCGACGTTCCATCGAGACTGCACGCACAGCAGAAGCCCGTGCCGGTCTACAGCTCGCTGCCGACAGTGCAAAAGAACGAACGGGCGGTCGAGCAGGCTCGTCGGGAGAAGACAAGATGATGACCGCCTCTCAGGATGTCACCGATGCACTTCGTCGTACCGTGTCTCTCATGTCCTCGGAACTGGAGAAGTCGGCAATGTCTTCGCAGCTGCTGGAAGAGTCATCACAGACCATCTCGAGTCTGTCGTTCCAATACGGCTCGTTGACGACGTTGATGACAAATTCGGCGAGAATGATCAAGACCATGGAGAGAGAAGATCTGATTGGGAAAGGGATGGTAGCGGCAGCTTTTCTGTTCTTCTTGAGCTGTGTTGGGTACATCGTCTACGTAAGGTTGATCAGCAAGGGGATCGGTCTGCTGGGATTCTTTTTCCGACTCCTCGGGCTGAACAAGCTGGTTGGTGGGTTAGCGAGCAGAGGTGGCGAGGATGTAAAGGAGAAAGTGGGGTTGTTGAAGGAGGCAGCGGAAGAAGCGGTTAGCAGTAGGACCGTTGCGAAGGTGGTGAAAGCGGCGAGTACGGTCATCACTTCGGTCGCTTCGGCAGCGACGGCAAGCGCAGCTGCACACATGGGCGCAGCGAAACACGAGGTGGTGGAGAATGTGGTAGATCTGCAAGACGATCTCGAGCACTTGGTGGAGACAGTGCTGCCACAAGAGCCAGCGACGACTCGAGCGAACAAGCTTCCTGTCGAACATATCGAGCTGTGATGCAACCATACCCTGATTCGCTCATCAAGCCCAGCTGCATACAGCGAATATCTTTACAAACTGAGCGACCGGCGATGGTGAGGTTCGCAAATTTGATGCTGAGGAACGTGCTTCCAATGAGGGTCTATAGTACATGTGCTGTCATCCACATCTATGCAGAAGCGACAGTGGTAGCCGTTGCAACGGCCTCGGCAGTGCTACCAGGTGCGCCAGCGACAGCAGAGCTGGCATCGTCGACTGACTCGACGATCTTGTTCCCGATCCTCGGCTTGGAAGCCGTGGTGACAAACTCAGTTGGGACGGGCAATTTTGCCGATGCCAATCGAAGCGCTTCCTTGGCGACTTCGGGTCGGATCTCGACGGGACCACCGATCTCGAAGATGACTTTACCCATGTTCGCCCTGCATCATCAAAGAACAAGAGCGTCAGCGACAACCGTTTCCATCTGTACAGAAACACACGCGCGGAAGAGAAAGATGAAACTTACCTGCAAGCCCAGTATTCAAAAGTACCTTTACCTTTACCCATACGAGTTTCGTTACCCTTGATGCAGACAGGGATATCCGGAAACACTCTCAAAAACACCTGTGCTCCTTTGACGACCTTCAACTTCCTCTTGAGCGCCGTCTCCGCCGCGACGAGCTGTTTCGCCGACAGACGTGCCGGTGCCAGAAGACGAATGCCGTAGGCTCCCTCTTGCACGGTGGTACCTTTGGTCGAGCCACCGGTGTTGAAGGGAATGGTGATCTTGTGTGCTTTGCGATACTTTGTACGGCGAGGCGCGAGGTTTCCTTTGTGGCGCACAGCGCCGAGCTGATTCGGCGAGAAGGGTGTTGAAGTGAGAGCGGGACGAGAGGAAGAGGCCATGTGAAGCGATCGATGCGTAGGGAGACGAGCGGCTGAGGAGATGGAGGAAGGTCCAGCTGCAGAGGCGGCACCAACGCCGAGCCTGCCGAATGCGGCGGTGAGTGATGACAGCATGATACGGTGTGCACTGACGGAGAGCTGAATGCTGTGGTGGAGAATGCCAGTGCGGACAGCCGATGGTGATGATGATGGAAATGATGGTCTCTGTGCTGAGAATCCAAAGTCGGCAAAGTCAGGGATTCTTCCAAAATGTCAGGAAAGCGCTGCATCTGAAAAAGATCGGGAATCGGTCCGCGAAAAGACACCGATCTCAATCAGATCTAAAGTAACATCGACCTCGAAACCTCCACACCCTCGCTCAGTCCGCGAACGTTGCCTATTCACCCTTCTTCCATCTTTTGCTCTCTAGCACTCGACATCCATTCCACCCTTCGTCATCGACACGAGTTGACGCCTCTCCAAACTCACGAAACTCATCGTACTCGCCTCCCCATACGCATCAGCTTTTATCGGCAGATGTCAACCTCGGCGGATCGCACCTACGAGCAGCAGAACGACTCGGCTCTCGACGCCCTCTACTCGAAAGTCTCTTCGCTGCGTTCGGTGACCATCGACATCCACAACGACTCGGAGAACCAACGTGCTGGACTGCTTTCGCAGACCTCGGATCAGTTCGATCAGTTTGGCGCTCAACTGCAACGTACTTCGAATCACTTTTCCCGGACCATCGTCAACGGCGCACGACAGCATCGGTTGACTCTGTACGTGGTCGGTGCGTTTGTGGGCCTTTGGCTGCTTTACAAGCTGTTTCTCTGAGCTCGATATGATGAAGATTGGCTTCAATGCTCGGGTGTTGGGGACAGGGGCTTCAGGGGTTTCTCGTAGCGCTCAGAGGCAGGCTGGCATGGTACGGTCTGTTGCGTTGGCTTCACGGGTTTCATCTACCAGCACGGGTGGAAGACCTGCATCATCTCAGGTATGGACTCAGTCGCTAGTCAGAGTACACTCGCTTCCGACACCGTCACCCCCGATCAAGTCCTACAGCACATCCACGTCAACAGCCCCGCTCAAATCCTGCCCCAACTGCAGCCAAACCCAACCGCTCGAATCGCTCTCCTGTCCCAACTGCAAAACCCTCCAACCCCTCCCCTCCGACATCGACTTTTACAAAGCCATGGATCTCGACTTCTCCTCCGTCCCCTCTGGAGGCTGGGCTATCGACACCCCCTCCCTCAAACGAGCTTGGCGACTCAAGATGGCCGTCACGCATCCCGATCGCATGGTCGGACGAAGCGAAAAGGAACAATCGATCGGAGCTCAACAAAGCGCCTTGATCAATCGAGCCTACGAGACCCTACTGAATCCTCTCCCACGTGCCTTCTACCTGTTGGAACGTCACGGCGTCAAAGAAATTTCGGAGTCGGACTCTCTCGAAGACCCGGAACTGCTTATGGAGGTGATGGAGTTGAGAGAGAGGTTGGAGGAAGCAGAGAGTGAGGAAGAGGCAGCAGAGGTCAGGAAGGATAATGCAAGGTTGTTGGATGCGACGGTCGAGACTCTAGAGAAAGCGTTCGGTGAGAATCCGCCGGATCTGGAGACAGCCAAGCAGGCAAGTGTTCAGTTGAGGTACTGGACCAATATCGAAAAGGCCGCGAGGGAGTGGTCGCGGGGCAAACGGGTCGAGTTGCAACACTGACCTAGCTCGCTCATCACACTGCAAGATGATGTATCAATGTAAATACATAGAGATTGTCAATTCCTGCCACAATTGTTGTGATGCCCGGGCCGAGGAAATGAAGTAGAGCAACGTGGTTGGGTCGCAACCAGCATACATGCAGTATACGCCCGAGCGTTCCTTTCATGCACCTTTGCATCTGCAGGGGAGGACCAACAGCAACGAAGTCGAGGCTACAATAAGCCACCTTCTTCCCTGCCGATCGAAGCCCACGTCGAGTTTTTCGGATTCGGCAGAGGTCTTGGCCTCCAACACGGTCAGAACAATGGACTCCGAAAGACAACATGAGGATCGTGTGGCGTCGGTCGGATAAGACAAAACGACTTAGACGCGATTGCGTGCTGCGTTCGGCACGACGCTTCCAAAGGAGTGGCGCACAGAGCAGAGATAGCCAATCAATCCTCAGCACCGTTAAGGGGCACGAGGAGGATTTTTGCAGAGACGAGCCGCGCAAGATTCGGTATGCGAGCGCCTGACCCACGCGCAGGGTTTGCCCACACGGGACTTGCCTCCATCCCTTCGATCCCTTTCCTACCTGGCCGTCCGCGTGACCTGCACGGGCTCCATTCGTCCAAAGTATCGTCGAGGTTCCAAAGACAGGAATGACCGGTGCTTTCTGTGTATTGGACTTGCCTGCGAGAGACAAGATTAGTGAGCAGAGTTTCGGAACAGTCGCAAAGCTCGGTCGTCGGTAGCAAGGGTGGGGAAACACTAACCAGGTCGAGTCGCGTGCGCTGCCACCAGAGAACCTTGCAGCCACGCAAAGAGAAGCCCGTGAAATGAGCCGTGTGCAGGCGAGATCAACAAAGGTCGGCTGCGACAAAATCGAAGTCGGGATTTTTAGCTCGACACGGTTCAAGTGCCGTGCTCCAAACAAGCGTTTTAACGATGTGAGCAAGCTGGGTTCTAGGCCACGCCGCGCGGCGCTCCGGTACCACAACCATTCAAGTCCCGACGTTTACCAGAGGAGTCGAGCAACAGTCATTGGCCACCTTCCGGGTCGACGAATTGGTGTGTGCGAGTCTGTTTGTATGCTCGAGGTGTCTAGTCAAGGCCAGATGAATGTCGATGATTGCGCGCGCGGCCTGGTTCGGTGCCAAAAGCGCACCCCACCCCATCCGTTACTTGGGAGCGGCAGCAGCGAAGGAAGGCGGCTAAGTTGCAGGCGCGAGTGGGTGGCATGCAGCTGATTTTGTCTGTCTGAGCCAGACCTAAAATTATCGTGGGAGGAGTGCAAGCCTAGGGAATGCACTGGAACGGTACAACCCCAGATTTTTCTCTTTTCCTTTCCGGTCTTCCGTTCGCTTTGATGGAGGACCCTCGAATCCGGGGCTGGGATAGACAGCTGCACATGCGACCTGTCAAGACGAGCGACCGGGTCGTGGCGCGTGAGCAGAGTCAAAAAACTGAAACCAAGGCTGCATGTGAGTGCATGCTACCCGCCTGCGCCGCGCAGACTAGAGTTGGCTCGCAGGGACCTCGACTTCATATCGGCCCTCAGTCTGACTGATGGTTGCATCGCAACTGCCATCCTCCAACTCATCCCCTTTCCCTCCGCCCTTCCTTCAGCTGTAACTCCCTGTTTGTCCGACCTCACCCTTACCGTCGTTCAGCTTACGAGGCAAAACCAAGATTGCGTTCTCTTGGCTTCAACTCGACACCGACGTCAACGTCGTCTTCGGGAGCTTCGAGAACGGCAGCAGACAAATCGTTGTCCCCGGAAGCATACAAGCACTTTCTCGCCAGACTTGCATACGCGGAGCGTCTTTGTCGTTGGTGTGGTAAGCCGGAGCTGCCGTCCTGCTGGCGAAGCGACCACTCCAATCAGTTCTGACGCGCAGTGCGCACCACATGCCAGGATAACCCCTTCGACAATCGGCCAAGCAGATCCTGAGGGTCCAGCAGCCACCATAAAGCAGCTTTGCTGTGCTGGATGAATCCGCACATCATTGTCGACGTGCAGCTGTCCATCCTCGACCTCTAGGAGCGCAAACCCGTCATCGATTCGCCGGATCGAAGCATCGTTTCACTTCCGTTTGTCAACGATCACACCCCTCGCATTCCTTCCCTTCGACATACCTCGCATACATAGAGCGACGTTGGCCTGGCTGTTTCCTCGAGATCTATAGTCACGGTTTCGAGAGCGCAGGCACACTGTACACACAAAGGATAGAAGGTCTGGCACCGTCAGTGGACATAGAGACGACTAGCTTCAAGAACAACCATACCTGCCTCGACAGGACAGCAACGGCGGTGTCCAAGCTGGCAAAAACAAAGTTACCCAGCAACGAAGGGTTTGTTGTCAGACGCTCGTCGTTTCGGTTCAGGCCGATCCGTCCTGCAAGCACACAAGATTCCGACCGATCGAAGAGCCGCCTCGAGGCTTAAAGGATTGATCCAAAGAAGGTGAGTTCGATTAGTGACGAAGTCTCGAGAAGTGGTGCGGCCATATCGTTAGAAGTTCAGGCTAGAGCTCCGGATGATGACGGATCGAAAGAAGGCAAGGCAGCGAGCAGCTTCGGGAGGGGCTTGGGTTCATCCATCCTGGCTGGGACCGCCATTGCATCGGGAAATCGAATCGGTTTGCCTATCGAATCCGTGCATGCCGCCATTGTCAGTTGGGATTCACCGAAACGGGCCGTCATCTCGACCTTTGTGTCAGGTGGGCGGCGTCCATCTCTGGCAGAATTGTCCCCTCTTGGCTGAGCTTAGCCCGCTCGCCGGCTCGGCTCAGGCACAGGCATTACCGCAACCGCCTGCAGCATTCACTGCGCGCGTGGGACGAATACGTGACGGTCGTGCACTGGGTCGATTTTGCCCGCCTCGTCTATCTTCCAGTCCTTCTCAGAGAAAGCTCAGCGTGGCCAGCCTTGGTCGGACGGCTAATCCGAAGCTCGCTGCTGCGGTGCTAAAAGCCAAAGCCAATGTCGGGACCAGGGCAGCCGAGTCTCTCGCATTTTGCGCAACATGACTCACTGGGTCGCTCAGACCCAGGTCATTGGGACCAGAGACATAGTCACACAATTGACTGTGACCCAGTTGCTGCTTCGCAGATGGCCCTTTCGCGGTGGCCTGTCACAGACAGAAGAAAGCAGAAGAACCTCGTTCCACCAGCATTGTCACGGTACTGTCGTCGCGATTGGCATCGTAATCGCTGTCGTTCCCGAACATCCTGTTGTTGCACCCGATGGGCTTCCTCCAAAATCTGACTTGGATCAAGTGCTTCGAGTCCCTCATCAACGGTTGTCAAGCAGCGACCTGGTATCAGGCGTGGGGCGACTTTGCACTACATCCTTTTGGTAAGGCATCACGCGCCTGTTCCGACGTGCGTGCTTTGATCATGCCCAGATTGAAATGGCACCAGTGGCAGCAGCAGATTAAGCACAGGGGAAAACGATTCTTCTGTTGCGCCTGTCTGTATTGCGATCTTTTTCTTAGCCAGATTTCCGGAGCTTGGCCTCTCAGCGCGCCTCGCGAGAGGTGGCTGTTCGGCGGCGGCGGCGGCGGCGGCGGCGGTGGTCCAGGTCCTCCTGCGGATCGTGAGGCCTTTCCCGTTCTCATCCACATCACTCATCCTCGCATCCGCCTTTCTAGATAAGATCACACGCGCAACACACGCCGAGCCCGAGCCAAATTGGCCAAGGGCGCTGGTCATATTTGTTCCTGCAGCCGGATGTGATTAGAGAGAAGAGCGACCACGATTGGCTGCGGTCGCTAGATGGAGGACAAAGTGGCGTGGCACTCTTTTACATGGACGTTTGCTGCCTGGCTTCCTTTCCTCGATCACGGCTTTGGCTAAGCACGCTGCCTGCTGTTGCTGCCCTGTGCGCCTATGCCACTGCGCCGGCAACATTCTCGAAGGGCTCAGTCCGGTCGAGTCGGGTCAATCGATGCGTCGAAGCACTTGCTTTCTGCCGCCTCCGGTCCCTCGAAGGCAAGAAGAACTGGCGTGGCGGCTGGACTGCCTTTCACTCCGCTTTGGCTTTGAATCACCTGGAAGGCGCGCAGTGGAAGCACAAGGCACAAGCGGAGCTAGGGAGCAACTCAGGCAGAGGCATGGTCTGGTTCGAAGGCTCTGATGCTGCGACTACTGTCAAAGCACACACAGAGTCCAAAGCGAAGCGGAGCGGCTCCATTCCGAAAGCTACTTAAAAGGAGCATGTCTCGGCAGCTAGTCGCTCTACCGGCGCCGCAGTCCGCCTTCACTCACCCGCCCGTCTTTCTTCTCTTCCCGTGCATCTCGACGCCATCCTTTGCGCTGTCTCTACACCTCTCACCAACAGCCACCTTCTGTCTGTACCCCATATTCGTATCGACATCTTCGCGAAGCCGTCGATATCTCTTGGTGGCTCTCGCGGCGTCGCTACTCGTCGTTGAGCTTCTTCGTCCTCGAGTTAGCCCTTCCCGAGTTTGCTCGCCAGCTGTTCTTCAGTCCTGGCTGCACACGCCCCGGGCCTGACATCTCTTTGAAATTTTGGTGGCTCGGAATCATCCACTGACTTTATTGTCCTTCTTTCCGACAACGTCCTCTCATTCCGATCTTGCACGGCACCCCAAAAGCCAGATAGGTTCCTCGTCTCGACACAAGGTTCACAACGCGGAGGCAGGACATTGCGCAATCTTGATCTGCTCGTCCATCGAAACAAGCGACACGGCTGCCGAATCTCTGCACACAAGGCGGCATTCTCTTGCCGGCAATTCGAGCAGTCCCACGCGACCTGCTTGACCCTGTTCAGCACTTCGCCCTTCTACGATTCTAACATACGGCAAGAATCTCAAACGGCATTGATCAGCGTCGGCGGGTCCTAACTCGCGACCTTCATCAGTCCAACGCTCGGCGGCACCAGAGTACTCGCTCGCATTGACCGTCTCTGTCACAGCGTCGCAGCACTGTCGTATCCGCGCATCGTAGACGCTCGGAAGCCTTAGACCTAGAGCTGACAATATAGGCATAAGGCGCACGTCTGCACAGAACACGGTCGACGCCAAAGTTTTAGGCGCTCGTGATACACGGACTGCCAGCGTGCGATTCTCGCACATTTTACCTTCGTCGAACCAAGACACCTGGACGGTTCTCCAACGATTCTGGCAGTTTCGAGCTTTCGAACGGTTGGCAGCATGGCTGGCTCTGGATCGACCGATTCTGACCATGCACGCGCCGTGCAGATCAGCGCTCTGGAACCGCCAAACTCGACGAAGCCACACTCCACGGCTCGCCAAGCGACCTATCGACACGGATCTCTGAGCTCGTCCAGCTCTTCGCCCAGCCCTTCCAACCATTCTCATCCAGCCTCGCCCAACGAGGACGATGCCAGGCACGGCACATCGCCTGCCACATCGGTAGATGGCGCGTCGCTGCCACCGTCCGGCTTAAAACTCGACCTGTCTGCGAACAGCGCTCACACGCGCCACGAGCAGCAGGCTTCCCTGGCTCGCGCCGGGGTTGCTCGATCTCCTCATCCACTCGACAGCGCTCAGGAGGCACGCTCTTCGCTCGCTTCTAGATCAGGCGGCATGCTGGCGACGATGCAGGAAGAAGGCTTCGCCTCATCAGGCAGTCGACGCGGGTCGACGATGGGCTTTGATGCAAATCAGACGTATTCCCACATGGAGCAGAGCATGCCTGCGTCGCGCCATCGATCGGCCTCCAGCGCCGCAGCTCTCACCCTGCACGGCAGTGGTGGCCCCTTCGTTGACCGTTGGGCAAGCAACGCCTCAGGTCGCATTGCACCAGCTTCGGCCATCCCGTCTAGAACGATCTGGGAAGGCTCGTCGACCGAGGCTCTAGCCAACAACGCTGGCGCGAGCGGCGGCGTTCCACAGAGACCGCTTGCCTCCCTCCAACGTGGGTTTTCCGCCTCATTCGTCCGCAACAAGCAAGAGCCCGCTTCGCCTTCGTCGTTTTTGAGCTCACCCGCCGGCTTCCACGACCTCGGCTTCGACTTTTCCGATTCGGCGCTGCGTACCTCTCGTACCGGCTTTCACACCACGTCGTCCCCATTCGGCGCTACTTCTGATCTTCCGGAGCTCTCGAGCTATCCCGAGATTACGGCCGTTCCCGCAGGCGACCAGCTTCAGCGTCCTGCCGCTGGGACCGAGTCGCGCCGTCACTCAGTTGCCGACATGGGCCCAAATCGCGAAGCTGCAGGCGTCATTGGAGGGCATCGACGCGCCATCGGTTTCGACGTAGACGGAAGGTATTCTCGGTTGGACAACGGCCGAGGCCAGGGAGCAGCACACTCCATGTCGCAACAAGGGGCGTGGCCTCGTGGTCTCAGCCACGGCAGGGATCGCAGTGTCAGCAGCGTGCTCCCCCTCCCCGGCTTCAACCCTCTCTCGGGAAGCAGTCTGGCGTTGTCCATGGACGATCTAGCCGATGAGGTTGATCCCGAGCCGGCATCGCCAACTCACACCCGTCATTCGGACACTTTGGGCGGCAGAGGAGTCGATGGGTCTTATGGCACGTCGATGCCATCGGAAGCCATTGCCAGCCGTCGTGGTTTTGGCAGCTTTGACACGAGATCGATCGGCTTGGCCGACATGGCGCAAACCCGTGACGGTCGCAGCGGAAGGGACAGTCTGTCTGCAAGCTGGGATTTGATGGCAACTTCACACATGACGGCACGCTCACCCGGCGAAGGTCAGCGTACACTGGCTGAAATGACGAGGCAGCTGCGACAGATGTCGATCGGTGAAGGCGACCTGCGAGCACATGCACAAGCACGCGCCGCTGGCGTCGCTTCCATCTTTGACGGACAAGCGGAAGGCACTCGCACTGTGCGTGCGAGTCCCGGAACGTCGCCCACCGACGTCCGAGGCGACCCGGCTGGCAGCGCTGCTGGCACAGGTCGGGGTCTTTCAGCGCAGGCAAAGTCGTTCACAGCTTCGCAGCCGTTCGCTTCGATGCAACACAATGTCGTTGGCGGAGTCGATGAACACGCCTATGCTGGTCCGGGTGACATGCCCGTCCCTGGCTTCCCTGGTCGCATTGTGCCACAGATGGCGGCGACTCCCGCGTTCTTCCCGCCGTCGCAGCAACAGCATCTGAGCTTCAACCCCACCCCGTCGGCCACGAGTTTCGGTCTCGGTGCTCTCGCGCTGTCCTTGCCGAGTCCGACGAACGATGTCACTTTTCTTAGCCTGGCAGCGCTCGGACCAATGCCGCCGTCGTCGATGGGACCACCTGTCGGTATGATGGGAGGCGGAGCAGCGAGCGGACCGCTGTCCAGCGCAGGCACGACAGGAGAGATGCAGGATCTCGGCAAGGGGGTTCCGCTCACGAGCCTGGCAAAGGAGACGCCGCTCTATATTGTCGAATTCAAGCAAGGGCGCACAGACCTTTTCTTTCGCTCGAGATCGCCCTCGCAGTCGCCCTCGAACCGTGATGGCGAACCTATCCGACGCGGCGATCTGGTGATCGTGGAGGCCGACCGAGGCAAGGATCTCGGCACGGTGGTGAACGACAGCATCACGGTGGAACAGGTGCAAGCCTTCTTGGCGCACCAATCGGATCTGACGATTGGTGCGGCGGTGATGGGAGCTGCTGATCGGATGGGTGGAGCCGGCGCTGGTGCTAGCACGGGAAGCAGCGACGAGACGTCCTCCAACGCTTCGGCTCGAAGCGGCTCGCCCTCTTCAACGATGGGCGCGACGGCCGCATCTGGAGGCGCGAATGCGAGCGCTGTTCGACCGATGCGCACCATCAATCCAAAGCGACTCTTCACGAAAGCCACTGCGGCGGACACGAGCACGCTATACTCGAAGGCGCAGGACGAAGAACGCGCTCTGCAGCTTTGCATCTCCAAGGTGATGCAGCGAGGGCTGCCGATGAGCGTGGTGGCGGCCGAGATGCAGTGGGACAGGCGCAAGCTCACGTTTTATTATACGGCGACGATGCGCGTCGACTTTCGGGATCTGGTCAAGGAGCTCTTCCGTCTATACAAGACGCGGATCTGGATGTGCCATCTGGGCCATCCGAGCGGTGCGGGTATGGGCTGATTCAGCGTCTGTTGTCATCTATGAAATTGCTAGGATCAGTTCGTGGTCACTTTTGCCGCCATCGTCACAATTATCGGCACCGCACCGACCGCACGACCCACCATTCCTTCTCCTTGTAGGTATTCTCTCACTCCCGGCTCTATTCGCAACTCTGTATTTGCGTGCGATGTGTTCTGTACCCAATAGGGCGATACGATTCCGAATCCTTTTCGACCCTTTTGTGCCCAGACTGTGTGTCAGCGAGACTAGAAGACGCTTTGTCAGTCGAGCAGTTCTCTCGGACTTGAATGAGGACTTGTGTCTACAGGAGGTAGACGATAACATTTTCCAATTTGAACAGCGGCAAAGTTGATAAAATGGAGGCGACGAAATTCAGGCCAAGAAAATGCTGCGAATGGACAAGAACGGGAGGCAGTGTCCCAAGACAGATTGCTGCTGGTCTCTGAGCGGCTGCCGGAGAACACCGAGCGCAGACGAGGGAGAGTGTTCGCTCAGCAAGAGGAAAGGGAGAGGGAGAGGCGTCAGTGCGTCGAGTCTTTGGCTGTTTCAGACCGAGCAACATGTGACCCTGCACGCGCCACCTGCACGTTACAGTATTCTTGTTCTTCTGTTGAGCCCCTTTTCTTCGCGTTCTCTTCTCTTCCTTTCGCTCTCTCTGGCTACTCTTCCCCGCTCAGCCAGCTGCATCACAGACGCACAATCCTGCAGCCGTTCCCGTGACGCTGCCTTTGACTTCCATCGGTCCAACCATTCGTGTTTGATTTCGCATCCTTCATCGCCACCACCATCTTCGCCGTGACCACTCTGGTATTGCATCGATCAACTCCTTTCACTCACCGTTTCCTCAACCTCGCCTTTCCAGGATGGTTTGGTCTCCGCCTGTCGCGCCATCGTCTGCCAAGGACAAGTCGAGCTTTGCCTACGAGTCGACCGTCCACCGCTGGCCCGCCATCCTAACTCAGGTCATTGACGGCATCTACAGCGCCAACCATGCGCTCTCCTACTCGCGGACCAACCAGTCGGCCAAGATCGAAGAAGGCAAGCAAATCATCGAAAAGGTGGCCGCTCTCAAGCATGACATGAGCAGAGACCGCCCTCTCGAACCCATTCGTGTTGTCCCAGGCAAGGACGCCGACGACGGGCCTTCGACCGAGCTGTACGATGCCACCATCGAAAAGGAAAACTGGACCTGGTTCCAGGCGCCTTGGCTTTTCGCCGAATGCTATCTCTACCGCCTGCTCAGGAGTTTCTTTGCGCGCAGCCAGCATTGGAAGCAGTACGACCCTTTCTCTAGGACGAAGCTCGATACGTTCAAGAGCTCCGGCACCGCCATCAGCGCGCTCGCTGTCACCATCCAAGATCTCGTGACCAAGTCGCTCTCTTCCGAACAGGGTCCCGAATCGACCCCTGAAGGACGCGAGATTCTCTTCCACGAGATGGCGCAGATGTCGCTCTGGGGAAACGCAACCGACCTCAGTCTGCTCACCAATCTTTCGTACGCCGATCTGCAAGCTCTGCAGACCACTGGCAAGGAGCAGCAACAGGCGCGCAGCAAGTTCATCCTAGCCAATGACCTTGACCAGGCTTGGAGCAAGATCTCGTCGCACACCAACGGACGCATCGACATTGTGCTCGACAATGCCGGCTTCGAGCTGGTGACGGACATGATCTTTGCCGACTGGCTGCTGACCACGCCTCATGTCGGCCAGGTGGTCTTCCACCCCAAGAACATGCCCTGGTTCGTCTCGGATGTCACGCCGCCTGATTTCCGACACACGATCGAGTCGCTGCTCGAGCCGAGCTTCTTTGCGCGCCAGGACGATGCCAGTCAGGACCGTCACCGTAGCGTGAGTCGCAGCCGCGACTTGCAGGCTGACCCTAGCAAGTACTCCTACAATGCTTCATCTGGTGAGCAGGGTGCGCAGCCAGCCGGATCGCGCTCGCTGCAGATGGCTGATAGCAGCGAACGCGGTCGCTCTCCGCATCCCCCGGGAAGTCTGCATCTGCAAGCGCGAGACGGCAGCGTCGACTCGACGGGACGCGGACGTGCTCCTGCCGGCAGCCGCAGCTTCCAGATGGATCCCGCGTACTTCAAGAACGCGCGCTCTCAGACCATCTCCCCTTCGCGCTCGTACGTCATGGACAGCGCTCGCTTCTCATCGCTTTCCATCCACGACGAGGAGGACGAACGACACGGTCGCGGTCGATCCACCACGGTCAAGGACGAAACGCCTTCGTCGCAGACTCCCGTGCAAGCCATGGTGCGCAGGTGGATGAAGTACATGGAAGATGGTCGATTCAAGCTTTCCGTTCCTCTCGACACGCCACTGGGCGCTGACACTGGCTCGGCCAACGGGTTCTGGACGCAACCCGTGTCGTACGCCAACATGGCGCACTACTCTCCGGAACTGCACCAGGAGCTCGCCACCAAGAGCGATTTGGTCATCTTCAAGGGCGACCTCAACTACCGCAAGTTGACGTCGGATGCCACGTGGAAGTCGGATACGAGCTTCCGCGAGGCTCTGGGACCGCTCGCTGGGACGATCGACATCCTGGCGCTGCGAACGAACAAGGCGGATGTGTGCGTCGGTCTCAAGCCCGGTCAGGAAGAGAAGGTGGTGGCAGAGGATCCAAAGTGGAGGGTGGATGGCAAATGGGCGGTTGTGCAGTATTGTCCCAAGGACAAGTGATGCCGCACGGGGTGCTCCGAATGTAGCGAGTACGAAACAGTGTCACGAAAAGAGTTGGCATTGACATTAGATTCTCCTTCTTCATAATCTGAGAACGGTATGTGAAGCTGTCATGAGGGCTCTTCCTTTGCCGACGGTTTCAAGCGTGTGCTCGCCTTGGGCGTGTTCCCGACTCTATCCAGCTGCAGCGGTCTGAAGCCTTCGATCCCGGCCTTAACATCCGACCCTTTCATCCTGCTCGTCTTGATCTTCCTGCTCTCGCTGACATACACACTATACCTACTGTACAGCACTATCTCCGCTACCGCCGTCACAACCCCTACCAGCATGCTGGTTAGCACCTTGTTGCCGACACTCGCATTTCCGCTTGCCCACCAAGCTGCGGTTGCCGTTGCCAAAGCCGACAAGAAGATGTTGAGGATGACGCTCAGCTGACGCTGGGCATCTTTCCACGCCTGTTCCTCTTCCTGACGCGACACGTTGCTGGACGAAAGGTGAGGCGAGGTTGTGTGTGAAGAAGTGATGCGTTGACTGAGAGAGAGAGTTGGATCTACGCCGGCGATGTTTACGTAGGCAGAGGGGATGTTGTAGGCGCGAGAGGATGAGGTTGTGGTGGTGGAGGACATTCGTTGGTACTCTGCGAGTTCTTGTGCTTTCCGTATAGCTGCTAGCGAGTCTTCCAGTTGTTGGGATCTTTTGAAGACGGGCTTTGGTGGCACGTAGACGTGCGCACCCGTGACGAGCGAGGCGACCTTCAGCTGAGTAAGATCCACACTTGACCTCTGCGATGCAACCTCGGTCCGTGCCCACGATGCGATACCGATCAGCACAAGATGCTCCAACACTACCGGCTCGGCCGATGTGGTGGATGCAGTTGCGTTGGTTGGAACGGCCGGGCTTTCCGTCGTCATCTTTGGCTGCTCCGGTTGATCCAACAGCGCCGCTTTGAGTGACTGCACCGCATCGTGGTCCGAATCGATGCTGCGCGCCAGCTGTCGAAGCATTTCCGAATTGATCACGGATAGCACGAGCTTCGTCATGCTGAAACTTCTCCTCTGCACTGTAGTGCCGGAGATGGCGATCCGACTAGCAAGCTGAGGCCAAGGAAGATCAAGGTAGAGGAATGGGAAGGATGCGAGTGCCAGGCGCGGGTTTCGGAAAGGCGCCGATTCCTCCACACACACTCTCTCCCTTCCAACCAGCATGCCGCAAAACTTAAAATAGTTGTTAAGTCTGTGTAGACGCAGAAATCACTTGGTAGCCAAAAACAAAGTGTTGCTCTCCTTGGCGAGGCGCGTGTGGAAATCTGAAACATGCACCCTGCCGATCCTTTCTTTCTTCTTTTTCCAGAGTGCTTTCCACAAGTTGGTCGTTCCGAGCCGACCTCCTTCTCCCGACCTTCAACGAATGATGGTCAGCCCACTGGCGGACTCCTCCTTACAGTATGCCTGTTCGGATGCAAGATGTGGAGTACTTGGTGAAGACAAGCAAAGGTGGGTAAGAGTGCAGGGACAACTGTTCCGCTCAGCCGAAATGTGATTTCAGCAAAGCAGCGGAGTCAGAAATTCCACGTCGTTGGCTGCACAGGCTGCGGCTGTCGCACGCCTCATCGCGAACAAGGAGCGGCGTGCGTGTGTGTGTGTTACTTTAAGCAAGAATGGCTCAGAAGATGCTCTGGTATGTGGTTTAAGCTCACTTTTTCCTAGCCGAGCCCTTTGTGTGTGCTTGTGCGGAAGGAACAGTGTGAGGAGTCTGCGGCTGATTGGGAAGCCTTGCTTTTGCCTTGCTAAGGGACGCACGCATGCAACACATGCTCGTCCTGAGCTGATGGCTTTGAAACCCACTCTATTGGCAAGGGTTGCACAGTCCACCTCGAGGTAAAGTCCGCAACAGATCCAGAGACACGGCAACCCACACGCAATTTCAGGCAACTTGCACAACCACCATCCTTGACCCGACCCGCTACAGTCGCAGAGGGAGGCTTGTTCGACGTCACGCCTATCATCATCGTCTACCCTCTGGACATCCGAGGGAACCTTCCAAAGAGCCTATTTGACATTCCTCTGGCTGCGTCCACGATTCTCCGGGTCCGACTCAGCTTCTCTTTCTCGGAATCGGATGGCCCACTACCCAGGCGGATACCCTCTCACTGTCTAACGAAGCCTCTCAAGGCGTGCTCCTTTCTCATCAAAGGTGACCGCGCACTCGCATCAATCAAGGTGTGGCATCTGATCCCCAAATCAGCATGCCAAGATGGACGGCAGCACCCTCAATGTAGCTGCACCCGTCTTTCGACCAAGCGGCGCAGCAGCCAGCTTCGTACCAGCACCTCGTCAGCCTGTGTCAATGCAGCCACTGTCATACTCGTCGGAAACTTCTGAACCGCCGAGTCGCCCTACTTTGGTAAGTTGGTCCGCTTCAAGAGGCTTTATGTCTATCACTCGCCGCTGACATTGCCATCTAAACTTGCAACCATCACAGCTATCACAAATACACAATCAGATGGCATCAGGCCGAGACGAATCCGGAGGCGTTTCGTATATGAATCCCAACTCTCGTCCATTCGTCCCGGGTGCGGCAAGCAAGCCGCAGATTTTGGAGCCACAGACGCCGACGTCGCAATTCCAGGAACCACTGCCGATCGCAAGCCCCGCTCGTCCTCCGCAACATGGCCTCACTCACGCTATCAACCCAGGCAGTGTCCAGCTCACTGGTCTGCCTGCTTTCTTGGCAACACCTCCCATCTTCAACCATATGTCTCACTCTCCCTATTCTCCTGCTTATACGGGGCCACCGTCGCCGATATCGCCGGCTCTGTCTGGTTCCGTCAGTCCGTTTTTCGTGCCGACAGGCCAGCCTCACCTCGGACTGCCTCGGTCAGCACCGCCCATGAACAGTAGCAGCAACAACTTTCAAAACAGGAAAGCCAAGGGACTTCCTCGCATCACGCCCCTCAAGACCACCGGTCACAACTCTACTCCATCCATCTCGATGAATCCCGCTGCCTTTGCCGCCAATCTCGCTGCTCTCAAGACCAAGAAGAAAATCGTCGTGTGCTTGCCAGCCGAAGTACCTTTGTCGGACGATGATTCACTGCTTGATCAGCCGACGGACATTCCTTCCAAAAACGCAATAGATGGTATGTGCAGCAATGCCCGTGCTTCGGCTATGACGCGCAGCAAATGGAGACAGCGACTTCCATGGAGCCCGGACCAGTACGACCGTGTTCCATGCATCGATATGCCAAAAGATGCCACGTCTACACGCGACATTCATCCTGAGCCCTGGCCGTATTGGTTGGGCCTGCCAGACACCATCGATATCTATCTTCCCGGCATGAGTGCTTGGGACGAATATCTTGAAATGCGGTACGAGGAACAGCAGATGGAGGCTGACCGGGGCGAAAACACTCTCTATTCACCTTTCGACCCCAGCGGCCTCCCACTGCCTCCGGACACAGCTGCAGTTAAGCCAGAGCATCTGGGTCGCAGCTTATCCATCTCAACGCCCGCAGATCCGAGCATGGTCGCTTTCAAGCTCAACCGCTTCTTGCAGTCCCAGCAGCAAGCACAAGAGGATGTCGATCAGCTCCCCGACCGTGAAGCAGTCCCTGGGGCCGACGATGCTGCCAAAGCATGGGGTCGCTTCCCGCAGGAACTGCCCACGAGACTGCGTGAGGCTTTTGCGCGCCGCCGTGGCGAGAGCACCAATCTCGAAGTTCGTCCCGCACTCAAGCACCTCCACACGCATACCATGTCGCTTGGCCTACCGAGCTCTGGCGGGCCTTTCGGCCCTGATGTGTTCAGCGCGCTCGATATGATTCGTGCCAATTCTGACGAGGGTCCTTCCAAGCCGCCTTCTGAAGCTCAAGATTTGCCGGACAAGCCTCTTTCCGACCCTGAAGCATTCGGTGTCCGTGGTGACATTTTCTTGACAAACATTACCGAGGAAGATGCAGAAGACGAGTCTGAGTCTGAGCTCGCAGCAGAACGACACGCACGGGCTGGAAGCTGGAAGGATCTTGGAAGAGGCTTTGGCTACGAGCCTGATGCGCACAACCCAGCGCATCGTGCATCTTTCCGCATGCATGCCAGAAACACTTCGAAGTTCTCAGTCAGCACCTCGCGTAACGATGACGATGAAAATGACCATCTTGATCTCGAGGGTGAGGAGGCTGAAGTACGGACCAACCCAAGCGAGGATGCCGACGCTTCCGACTTTGAAGAAGAGCCTGACGAGTACGGTCCTGATCACTGGCGTGCACGCCGAGGTAGTGTCCCGCTGTCAGCGTTCGGCGAGTCTCGCCGCCGCTATGGCGATGAGGACATGTCACAAGCCAGCGACGACGACAGCCTCCAGGATTCTCTCACGCCTTCCGACGAGCAATTTAGCAATCCTTCCGACGAGGAAGATGCCAGAGAGGAGCGAATGTTGCGTCGACAGCACCGTGCCGCCGAGCGAGCGGCTCGTCGAGAACGTCAACAACGTCGACGTGGTCGTGCCAACACCGACAACACTCTGCCTAGCAGCAGCATTGGCGAGGCGGAACTACACAAGACGGGACGCTACGCGCACTTCGAGCACGACGACGTCATCAGCAATCCCTCTGATGAAGTTCTGTCTGATATCGATGACTCGCAGACATTCGGTCACGATGGACCGCCCACCACTGCTGGTCCAGGGCCCCGTTTCAGTCGAGACTTTCGCTTTCCTCCTTCCAAACCGTCTCTAGCTGTCAGCCCTTCTCAAACGCGTGCTAGTTACACTCCAGCAGTCAACCACCCTCCGATGTCCGGCACACTCGGTCGAGCTTCGGGTCTCTCGCTTCTGAATCCTGATGCCAAAGAGTTCAAATTCGGCGGAGCAGGTGCCACTCCGCGATCGGTTTCGGCACCTGTGTCGGGCGAACACAACAGTTCGCATGTGGCGTCCGGACATTTCCGCCTACCAAGCATCAAGACCTCGAGCTTCGGCTCCGATCTCGGAGATCTTCCGGCCAATGCGGCGCACCTCAATGTCGGCGCGGCTCCATTCACTCCTGGTGCCTTCACATTCAAGTCTGTCAAGCGGCTGCAAGTACCGGAACTCCCGCTCACGGCGTCGTCATGCATCGCTGCGTCCGATGCTGGCGACGATGTCGACGATAGACAGGTCGAGAATCGAGAGTTGCAAGGCAGAGAGAAGCGCCTTCGCTATGGACCCATCGACTACGACAGTCAAGATGAGCGGTATCCTGTGTATAGCACCAGTCCTCCCCGACCAAAAGCATCAGCGGCAAGTATCGAGGGTCCCCTTCGCAGCTTCAGCTCCTTGGCCAGAAAAGGTCCGCCACCATTCCTACCTGCGGGCTACCTGCAACAGCAGCGTTCCGTCTCGCACGAAGCGCGATTGACCGCTGACGCACCTTCGTTCGTGCCGACGTGGGCCAAAGGCGCTCCGCCTTTCGGTGGGTCGACCAGCTTCAAGCGTCCATCCTTGCCCGACTGGAATCAAATAGCGGACAAGGATGTCGAGACCAAAGCCTTGCCTTCCATCCTGGATCCGGCCTTCTTTGCGTTGAACACTGGAAGTAAGGCAATCCCCATCAAGCGCCCCTCAGACATCAGCCAAGAAGGAGACAGATCATCCTCTCATCCCTCGACTGGACCGTTCGATGGTAGCGCTGTCGTATCATCAGCTGTTGCGGCTCTTAGTGCCGGTCATCCCTCGAATGGGGCTCTTCGGGCTTCTGGTGCTGGGCAACAACCTGCAGCTGATCGCCACAGCGAGCGGGCGCAGCCTGTGCAGATTCCTCCTGGGCCTGACAGGCATGCATCTCTCTCCGTTTCGCTTGCTTCAGATACAGGCGCAGGTCCATCGGGTCGACGAGACGGACATGGCACCTTTTCAAGAGGCAGCATCTCCTCCATGGATTGGAGATTTGGAAGGAAATACCGCGATCGAAATGGATCCAAGGCCGAAAGAGACAGCGACGACTACGATCGCGAAGAAGAGGAAGAGAGTCTCACAGACGTTGTCGAGGAGATTGTGGAGCGTTTGGATAAGGCGCTGGAAGGATGGGCTGGAAAGATTCTCGATGAGGTGACTATCATGGGCCAAGTGCGACCCCATCCGCGCAATCCCGCCGGTTTGTCCGACATCGTCGTTGCCCAGGACACCATCGTCCAAGAGATGACGAGTCGTCTGGAACAAGTGCTCGACAGTCGGCTGACTCCCAATTTCTTCGCTACACATGCACGAAAGCTGACGGATGCGTCGGACGAGACGCACAGCACGATCCGACCTATCCGCAAGAAACCGTCGTCGACCGATGTCAAGATGACCAGCTCGGTCATGGTCGATACGCCGGGCGAACTGGACTTTGACTATGTGCAAGAGATCCTCGAGGTCAAATTGAAGGAGTTCCGCACCAATATCGAGTCGAGCCTGACGGAGGTCGTGGAGAAGCTCGAGAGGTCCGACGAATCCACTCCCCGCATCAAGCACGACGATGGAACGGGTGAGGGCAGCAACAGCCTCGTCCTGCCGTCCGAGCTGGCTGAGGTCATCACGTCACGTCTGATGTCCCAGCTGGAGGCACTGCTTCGGCAGCAGGCAACGGCAAGTGAAGAGGTCCAGTCGTCATCCGGCGCCGAGCTGCAAAAAGCCATGCAGTCCAAGTTGGACGAGAATCTTTTCCTTCTTTCCGAGCAAGGCGCCACTGGCCGTTCGAACATTCAGCAGATGCTCGAGTCGGAGATGCACACGCTCGAGCAGTCCATCAGCAAGATTGGTGGTTCTGTCGAAGAACACCTTCGGTCTGCGCTCATAGAGTACCTGCCTCCACTGCTGCAAGACAAAGTATCAAGTGACACAGCGCTGGCGGACAGACTCACGCTTCAGCTCGGAGCTGCCTTCGGTCCAGTGTTGTCAGAGGAGCGAAGGTGCTTGCTCGAGGAGAATCAACGTAGTCGAGACCTTCTGCTGGAGGCCTTGCCGAGCTCATACAAGATCGCCCAGTCGACAGTCGAGCTGGTCGAGCCACTGGTTAGAAGCCTCAAGAGCGATCCAGTCGACTCGGATGCACTCGTCGGTAGACTGGCCGAGGTGATCGGCAAGCAATCGATCGAGCACCTGGTGGACCTCACTCCCGTACTTGCACTTCTCGAGCCGCTCATCGTCAAGCATGAGGAGGCTCGATCTTTCAGCAAGAAGATTCTGGAGAGGCAGGAAGACACCGAACGCACGTTATCGGAGTTGCCGTACGCCATCAATGCGAAGACCGAGATCTTTCTGTCCAGCGCGCACGACACGAGCGAAAGGCAAGGGCTCATCCTCGAGAAGATCGCAGAGATCAAGGCGGAGCTCAGGAGCAGGTCGACAGCTTCGTCGAACCCTACAGCGATCGATATAGAGGCTCTGCACAGAAAGCTCGAGGACTTGACAGAGGACAAGCTGTTGACAAGGGAGACCGCCGAGAGGACGCTCTCGGAGCTGGCAGGTGTCTATCAGGTGCTCGACTCTTCATATGAGGCACTGTCTCGCCTGGAAGCTCAGCAGGATTCAAGCGAACAGTCACATCGAGAGCTCCTGGCCAGGTCGGAGAGGCAGGCAAAGGATAGCGCTGACCTGGCGAAGGAGCTGAGGGAGGCCGAAGCACGTGCGGCACGGGCCGAGGCCGGTCAAGCTGAAGCTGTTGCCAGGTTGTCAGTCTCGCAAAAGGAAGCTACCATGCTCCGCGAGCAGCTCGCGCAGATGACAGCTGAGCTTGCTGCAACCAAGGCGGAGAACGGCAAGGAGCGGGAAGCATCGGCCAAGGCTGTCGCAGAAGCAGTAGCTCGGGCGGATCGAGCCGAGGCTGCGCACGTCGAGACGCAACATCGCATGAATCGTCTGCTCGAGCAAGCGAACGTCGCCGAGCGCGAAGCGTACGATACCGCCAAATCGGTGCTAGAACGAGCCTCGAAAGCAGAAGGTCAAGTCGCTGCGCTGGAAAAGCGCATCTCGGAACAAGACAACAAGATCGCCAACCTGCAGCAGCTCTCTGCGACGCAGAAGCAGAAGGCGGCTCAGAGCCACCAGAAGCTCGCAGAGGGAGAGAAGCGGGTCAAGGAGCTGGAGGGCAAGACGGAGCAGTTGGCGGAGACGACAGCGCGTCTGAAGGTGTTTGAAGAGAGGGCGGAGGAGTTGGAGGAGACGCGACGTGAGCTGCAGCAGAGCGTGGGGAGGGAGAGGCGCGCCACGCAGCAGGTCGGGGAGTACGAGGAGCGGGTCAACCAGATGGAGCGAGATCTGGCCAAGATGAAGGAAGAGTTTGTCGAGCGTTCGGCGCACGAGGAGGTGAAGTTGCAGTTGAAGGAAAGTCAGAAGCTAGTCGAGGAGCTGGAAGCCAAACTTCGGGTCGGGTACACGTCACTGCAGACGAACGAGGGGTGGGAGACGGTCTCGAACGGAGTCGCTTGGGGCTCGATGCATTCTCCGCACGCCCAGCAGAACGGAGATGCGAATCGATCGATCAGGTCCGTATCGTTCGCGTCGACGGCGGGAGGTAGTAATGGTGCGAAGAGGGAGGTCGAGGTGGACGACGGAGGGTGGTGGTCCTGAACATGTCTAATTGTCATTATACCATCATTAGCAATATGTTTCACGATACTAGTTGAGGTGTGGGACTTGGCGTGAAGACGAGGGTGTGCGAGGGGGGTTGGTGCGAACGAGTGTGGTGTTCAAGGTCCAGTTTTCGGGAAGCGCGGAACTCGGAGCGGGTTGGTGTTGCAACACTCCACACTTTGTTCTTTTTTTTGGACGGGTGGGTTTGTGCAAACCTTGCACCTTCACCCTTCCGACCTCTACTTCTTTCGATTGGTCGATAGCGACAAGGAGCGTAGGGCCAGCATGTCGAGAAGACTTGTTTCGTACAGCGATCTGACGGAAGATGGTGCGGAAGCACAACAGCCGAGCGGGACGGAAGCGGGACCGTCGAGTTACTCCAACGCCGGCGCTGGGGGTGGTCGCGCGAAGAAGAGGAAGCTCGGATCGAACGGCAGTCAGGGGAAGAAGAAGACGAGGGCAAATGGGGTGCATTGGGACGATCCAGCCTACGCAGGCCAGATGGAAAGGGAAGGTGGGTTGCGGGGAGGGTATCGTGATCTTGGGGAAGTGGAGGAGGTGGATGAAGAGGAGAGAGGGTCTGTGGGAGAAGATGTGGATGACAGAGACGATGGAGTGAGAGGTGAAAGTGATGATGTGGAGGGCGTGGGTGGTGGAGATGGGGTGTATACAGGATGGAAGTACGACGAATGGGGTGAGCCGTACGACGGCACACAAACATTACCCGAAGAAGCCTACGACGACGATGACGAATTCGACTACGATGACGAGTACGACTCCGACCACTCTTCCTCCTCCAACACCCCCGCCCTACCCTTCGTCATACCCGACGTGTCCGAATACCACCGGCAGCACGACCCACACCCATCTCCCCTCGCTTCCTCCACCACTCCCTCCTCAACCCCACATCGACCGCCCCACGCCGTCGGCGGCGGAGGTCGAACGCTCACCCACCTCGAGCTCTACTCCCCGCTCTCCCTCGTCCAGACGTTCAACTCGGCGCTCTCGCAGTACTGCACACTGCACGCGCTTCCGCTCCCCCGCTTTACGGGCTCTAGCGAATCCGCGCTGTGGAACGATGCACCGAAACACGATTCTCTGCTAGCACAGCAGGTGAGGGAAGATACGCAGCAGGTGCTGGCTCAACGCGGCACTGCGGTTGGTGTTACTGGGTCAGGTGTCAGCAGCGGCGGCGGTGGTGGTGGCGGGAAGTCGCAACAACAGCAGGCGAAAGCGAGGGGGAAACCGATCGTCACCGCGGTTTCTGCAGCGGACATGGAGGGAAACGCGGCTTGGAAAAAAGCGATCAAGACAGTGGAGACTACGCCGAACCGTGTAGGCTGGATCTGGCCCGCAGTCCAACCGACAGGGACCAACGATCAAACTAGTAAGCACAGCGTCCATGCAGCTCCTCCCCAAACAGTCGCTGCTGAGAGCATCTCCTTGAACAACAGGGCAGCTAGCTCGAACCATCACACTGTCCAGTCGGACACCCCAGCCAACGGGCATGCAGATCTCGACATGAAACTTCACCACTACTGGTACGCCGGATACTACGCTGCCCTCGCCGCCTGCCGTGTCACCCCCACGCTGAACCCAGACTCATCCGTCCCATCTCAAGCTCCCAAAACCGATCCAACCGACACCGCTCCCACTCCCACGTCCCATACCTCCCTCATTCCCGCCACCCGATCATCCATAGATCCACCACAAACACCGATAGAATCCTCTCCCACTGCACCTCAATAATCAACCGCACGGCTTGAAGTCTCTCGTTCTGCAAAACCCAGACGCGATCGTCATCAACTCTGATCGAAGGGATCTCTTGTGCGGATACTGTATTAAACTGTTCTTATGTGATGTTCTTGCTACATTCGGGGCAGCGATCTCAATCTACTTTGACGATCGTTTCTCTTGGCTTTTCGTTCTTGTCCTCTACACTTTGCTCTTTGAGCGTCTTCCTCTCGTAGGCTTTTCATTCGTCCACCAACTGATCGACGCTTGCACTCCTCTCTCTGTCCCTCTGCGCACCCTCAACCTCTACGGTATCAACCTCCTCTCCTCCTGCTCCCCCTTCTGCTATTCCTGGTCCTCGACCGGTGCCGTCCTCAGCCGCCCTTTCCACGGGTGACTGAGAGCTTGCGCTTGTCGAGCTCAACCTTGCATTCGCCGATGCCGATGCCGATGCCGATGCCATGGCCGAATTTCCCGTCTCGTTGACCTGGTGCGGATGACTGTCCCTACGACTACTTGCGTTTTCCTGCTCCTTGAACTTTTTCCACCTGGATCCACATCTATCACACAGTGTGCCAGGACCCTTGGGACCACGTCGGAACTTTGCATCGTGAGGTGCAGCGCAGTTGGAGCAAGTGCGGTTCTTGGTCGAAGCCAGTTTTCGTACTGGATAGCTAGTCTCAGAGGTTGGTGTCATTACGTAGTTTGCTGAAGCGGGTCGTCCGGGTACCGAAAGATGATCGACGGATTCATGCCCACCAGGTCGCAATCGAGCCATTCTGCGTTGATCATCGCCTTCGTGGTCGTAAGGGTGCATGTTGCCAGCACTACCGCCGCCAGAATAGTGACCGGCACCGAAAGAGCTGGTGGAGGATGTGGATGGGTACGTGTGAAGTGTAGGCATGGAAGATCGTTCGCTCCCGGAAGTGAGGTAGGCGCTGCTGCTGGGCGGTGATCGAGCACTGCTCATGCCGCTGAACCGCGAGAGAGGAGGACGATGAGGAGCTGGTTGATTGGACGGTGTCATGGCGTATCGTTCGGTCGGTCGCTCGTCCGGGTAGGCGTAGTCGGATTCGAGGGCTGAAGTTGTGAGAGGCATGCGGGTGAGTGGACGTTGATCGGGTTCGTGTGGATTGTGGTGTCCGTCGACGAACGGCCGGCCGTGTCGAGGAGCGCCGAGATGGTTGTAGGACATGGAAGGAGGCGGAGACATCGGTTCAGAGGTGAGCGTAGGGTGAGGTGGTCTCGATACCTGGGTCATGGGAACGCCGTGAGGACCTTCGCTGTTAACAATGACGGAAGCGGAAGGTCCGTCACTTTGACCGACGCTGACCGAGATGGCTGCAGATGCAGACGCAGACGCAGAAGCGCGTTGTTCATAGTCGCTGGGACGAGGTCGTTTGAACGGCACTCCATGGCTTCTCGCGGCACTCGAGTTGAACTCGCTCGGACCCATATGATCCGAATGACGATCCACTCGTTCGCGCGGGTCGTCAGGAATACCTGCAAGGTCGAGACGACGGGCGAGATCATCCCTCTGCTGCTCGGCATGACGAGCACGCTGCGTGGCTCGTTCGAGTTCGCGTCGAAGCTTTTCCAAATCGACATAGGCGTGCGAAGTTTCGGTGGTAGCCTCGCCGTTGATGCCGTAGGTCATTCTCGCTTTTACGAGAGCACGGACAAGAGGACGCACAACATCTTCGAGATAGGTGCGCTCGAGAAGATGCTCGCCGAGCGAAGTGGGGATAAAAGTGGACTCGTCGCCCAAGTCTTGCATCCTAGATGCAGCATCAAAGGGACCGCGCAGGCCTGTATGCTCGAAGTGGACCGAGTCGGATCGTTTTGTGCGGGAGGCGTAGTCCATGTCGGAATGGCGAGGGAGGGAGGCGTGGGCAGAGGTGAGGATCGGGTTTGAGGCGGACATTTTTTGGTGATTGTGAGCGGAAAGGTTATCTCTTTAGTCGAAGTCGTGTATGTTCGTCCAAAGAGATGTGGGAGACTATCTGCTCAAGAAATGATGGCTAACGTTGATGCGGTGATCCCGTTAGGTACGAGAGAGGAGCTCGGATGAGCGATTCGATCCTAGAGGACTCTCTAGCTGCGTTGATAGATGCCGACCAGAGATCGGCAAGATGCAGAGATGCAGTAGATGTCTAAGTGCCGGGAAGTGTAGATGAAGGAGGTAGGGTCAGATGAGGGAGGCGGGCGGAATACCTCAATTCCTAGACCAGATGAGTGGATTCTGGCGGTAGCTCTGTGGTTGCGAGTGCGACCACTGACAGCGCGCTGTCGAGGCTTGGAGATGGTTCGACCAAGCAGAGTGAGTGCGGCGGGCGTGGGGATGTCGTACCGGAAAGGTGCTGGAAGCAGTGAGGGAGGGAAAAGAAGCGAGGACGTGGAGAGGAAGAAGCGATCCAGTTGGCTGGGGATGGAACAGACGATTGATTGACGGATCGCTGAGTCGGTCGGTCGATGTTGGTAGCGAGACCGGCGAGAAGGGAGAGCAACCCAGGAATCGAAGCACCGACGGACGTACAATGGGGCGGAGGATCGGAGGAAGGGGCCGTGTATGCGATGTCTCCTTTGAACGTAAGCAGTGATGAATCGACGAGAGATGGAGGAGAGGCGGGTAGATGGGGTCAGGCGCTGTCCGGGCTTTCCGCAAGCTGCCGAAGATTTACAGGCGAGAGAAACAAAATTGGGTCAGAAGGGCCAGATGGTAGGCATAGTCGAAGCGAGCAGAGCCGAGGCGAAATGGTTGCTGATTGCTCCGCTCCTACGGTGCTGCAGTGCCGCGGTGCAACCGTGCGATGGATCGGATCTCAGCCCAGAGTGACAAGGCGTAGAACCGAGCCGGAGCCCAATGCAAAAAGCGAGCCAGCCAAAATATTCTACGCAAAACAGAGTTGCGGACGGGCAGTTACACCGTAACTCCAATCTGTCACTCGGCGGGTTTGTCCCCAAAAAAAAATCAGGGTCAGGAAGATCTCGCTGTTCGAAGCCTGTACGCGTGCGACGGGCGATAGCGAAGGGGAGAGACGCAAACCAGCGGCCAGGCCGAAATAGGCGTTGGATGTCCAAAAGGCAAGGCCGAGGTTGCCGCCTGCCGTCCTTTCTCGCTCCCTTTCCCGGTTGGTTGCACCACATTGGCGTGCATTGGCTTAAGGCACACAATCAAACTCAGAACCGCAATCCTGCAATGTGCCGCGACATCCAGATTTCTTTAGAACCTTGCGTGGGCGGTGCAGTGAGCGAAGCAGCATGGCGTATTGCTACACTTAGCGCACAGGCACTTCGACCTGCAAATGAACTCGTCTTTCAAAGTATTCAACTATCGATATAGTTATTTATCGAAAAAAACAACGTAAGCAATTTTCGAGAACAGCCTGCTCATGCGTTGCGCTAACTCAGATCAGCAACAAGCGCTGCGCGTCAAAACCGCGGGGGGGGGG